>NW_025535194.1:0-82500 GCF_020615455.1 Coregonus clupeaformis | reverse complement strand
CATCATTACGGCTGCTTTAGATATCAGGAGGTAGGTGTACAATACTGCAGGACACCATTACGGCTGCTTTAGATATCAGGAGGTAGGTGTATAATACTGCAGGACACCATTACGGCTGCTTTAGATATCAGGAGGTAGGTGTACAATACTGCAGGACATCATTACGGCTGCTTTAGATATCAGGAGGTAGGTGTATAATACTGCAGGACACCATTACGTCTGCTTTAGATATCAGGAGGTAGGTGTATAATACTGCAGGACACCATTACGGCTGCTTTAGATATCAGGAGGTAGGTGTATAATACTGCAGGACACCATTATGGCTGCTTTAGATATCAGGAGGTAGGTGTATAATACTGCAGGACACCATGACGGCTGCTTTAGATATCAGGAGGTAGGTGTATAATACTGCAGGACACCATGACGGCTGCTTTAGATATCAGGAGGTAGGTGTATAATACTGCAGGACACCATTACGGCTGCTTTAGATATCAGGAGGTAGGAGTATAATACTGCAGGACACCATGACGGCTGCTTTAGATATCAGGAGGTAGGTGTATAATACTGCAGGACACCATGACGGCTGCTTTAGATATCAGGAGCTGAGGTGTATAATACTGCAGGACATCATTACGTCTGCTTTAGATATCAGGAGGTAGGTGTATAATACTGCAGGACATCATTACGTCTGCTTTAGATATCAGGAGGTAGGTGTATAATACTGCAGGACACCATTACGGCTGCTTTAGATATCAGGAGGTAGGTGTATAATACTGCAGGACATCATTACGGCTGCTTTAGATATCAGGAGGTAGGTGTATAATACTGCAGGACATCATTACGTCTGCTTTAGATATCAGGAGGTAGGTGTATAATACTGCAGGACACCATCTCTAATATCTGGTTTAATACTGCAGGACATCATTACGTCTGCTTTAGATATCAGGAGGTAGGTGTATAATACTGCAGGGCACCATGACGGCTGCTTTAGATATCAGGAGGTAGGTGTATAATACTGCAGGACACCATTACGGCTGCTTTAGATATCAGGAGGTAGGTGTACAATACTGCAGGACATCATGACGGCTGCTTTAGATATCAGGAGGTAGGTGTATAATACTGCAGGACACCATTACGTCTGCTTTAGATATCAGGAGGTAGGTGTACAATACTGCAGGACACCATGACGGCTGCTTTAGATATCAGGAGGTAGGTGTATAATACTGCAGGACACCATTACGGCTGCTTTAGATATAAGGAGGTAGGTGTATAATACTGCAGGACACCATTACGTCTGCTTTAGATATCAGGAGGTAGGTGTATAATACTGCAGGACACCATGACGGCTGCTTTAGATATCAGGAGGTAGGTGTACAATACTGCAGGACATCATTACGGCTGCTTTAGATATCAGGAGGTAGGTGTATAATACTGCAGGACATCATTACGTCTGCTTTAGATATCAGGAGGTAGGTGTATAATACTGCAGGACACCATGACGGCTGCTTTAGATATCAGGAGGTAGGTGTATAATACTGCAGGACATCATTACGGCTGCTTTGGATATCAGGAGGTAGGTGTATAATACTGCAGGACATCATTACGTCTGCTTTAGATATCAGGAGGTAGGTGTATAATACTGCAGGACACCATTACGTCTGCTTTAGATATCAGGAGGTAGGTGTATAATACTGCAGGACACCATTACGGCTGCTTTAGATATCAGGAGGTAGGTGTATAATACTGCAGGACATCATTACGGCTGCTTTAGATATCAGGAGGTAGGTGTATAATACTGCAGGACATCATTATGGCTGCTTTAGATATCAGGAGGTAGGTGTATAATACTGCAGGACATCATTACGGCTGCTTTAGATATCAGGAGGTAGGTGTATAATACTGCAGGACATCATTACGGCTGCTTTGGATATCAGGAGGTAGGTGTATAATACTGCAGGACATCATTACGGCTGCTTTAGATATCAGGAGGTAGGTGTATAATACTGCAGGACATCATTACGGCTGCTTTAGATATCAGGAGGTAGGTGTATAATACTGCAGGACATCATTACGGCTGCTTTGGATATCAGGAGGTAGGTGTATAATACTGCAGGACATCATTACGGCTGCTTTAGATATCAGGAGGTAGGTGTATAATACTGCAGGACACCATTACGGCTGCTTTAGATATCAGGAGGTAGGTGTATAATACTGCAGGACATCATTACGGCTGCTTTAGATATCAGGAGGTAGGCGTATAATACATACACTCACCGGACAGTTTATTAGTTTACCCATTCACAAAAATGGTTCGCTCCTAAAGACAGTGAGTCACGTGGCTTGCTATATAAAGCAGGCAGACAGGCATTCAGTTACTGTTCGATTGAACGTTAGAATGGGCAAAACGAGTGACCTAAGAGACTGAGCGTGGTTTGATCGTTGGTGCCAGACGCACCGGATCAAGACTCTCAGAAACGCCTTCCTGGGCTTTTCACGCACGACAGTGTCTAGGGTTTATTGAGAATGGTGCGACAAACAAAAAAAACATCCAGTCAGCGGCAGTCCTGTGGGAGAAAACACCTCGTGGATGAAAGAGGTCGAAGGAGAATGGCAAAAATCATGCAAGCTAACAGGCGGGCCACAAACAGGCAAATAATGGTCCAGTACAACAGGTGTGTGCAAAACGGCATGTTGGAACGCACACCTCGTTGATCCCTTGTCACGGATTGGCTATTGCAGCAGACGGCCACACAACTCCTATCAGCTAAAAACAAGAAGAAGCATCTCCAAAAGGGTACGCGATCACCAACACTATTTAGTGGAAAAATAACATCTGGGACATGACAGCGAGTTCAGTTTACTTGAGTGGCCTGCTCAGTCCCCAGACCTCACCCCAATAGAGCATCTTTGGGATGAGATGGAACGGGCTGTTGGCAGCATGAATGTACCGCCGTCCAATCTGCAGCAACTGCGTGATGCCATCGCGTCAGCATGGATCAACATCCCTGTGGAACGTTTCCGACACCTTGTAGAATGCCCCGAATAATTCAGGCTGTTCTGGAGGGAAAGGGGGGTCCGACCCAGTACTAGATGGGTGTACCTAATGTATATACAGTACGCCATTTAGCAGATGCTTTCATCCAAAGTGACTTACAGTCATGCGTGCAATGTATGGGTGGTCTCGCCGTACTCTACCAACTGAGCTACAGAGGACCAGGAAG
The DNA here is from genome assembly GCF_020615455.1 of Coregonus clupeaformis. Classification (NCBI taxonomy): domain Eukaryota; kingdom Metazoa; phylum Chordata; class Actinopteri; order Salmoniformes; family Salmonidae; genus Coregonus; species Coregonus clupeaformis. The sequence goes on along the minus strand of NW_025535194.1, from coordinate 79,279 downwards.
TAGGTACACGGTGATCTGTTAGGGTGAATGTGTATGCTTCTCCAGACTCACCATGCAGAGCCGTGTGGCTCCCAGGGCCCAAGACAGACCCAACAGAACTCTGCTTTACAGCTCTGGTTCCGACACACCATGTGGTTGCAGCCGCCGTCCTTCTCAATGGTCACATGACACTTTGGACACTCCTGTGGAAAAAAGTGTGACGAGGACAGTGAACCCCCCTAGTGGAGCGCAGCCAATACCAAGGTATGAAAACCTCTATCTAGATCACATTGACCTGGGCCCGTATTCATACAGCGTCTCAGAGTAGAACTGCTGATCCAGGACCAGGTCCCCCCTGTCAATTCACTATAATCTAAAAAGGCTAAAATTCTCTTGGATCAGTATTCCTAGTCTGAGACGCTTTTATAAATACAGACCATGATGTTTGTTATGTAGAGAGTTCTATAGATCTGGACTGGTACCATATATTGGTATTAGGTGTTATGTAGCGTTGTAACCATACCTTGGTATTAGGTTATGTAGCTTTATAACCATACCTTGGTATTAGGTTATGTAGCGTTATAACCATACCTTGGTATTAGGTTATGTAGCTTTATAACCATAACTTGGTATTAGGTTATGTAGCGTTATAACCATACCTTGGTATTAGGTTATGTAGCGTTATAACCACACCTTGGTATTAGGTTATGTAGCTTTATAACCATACCTTGGTATTAGGTTATGTAGCGTTATAACCATACCTTGGTATTATGCATTGTTATCTAGCGTTATAACCATACCTTGGTATTAGCTGCGATCCAGTTGGATGTTTCACTGTCATCGTCACACTTTTTAATCCACTTTCTCAGCCACTGTAGGACAGTAGAGCAACAGAGGTGATAGTCATCCAGCAAGACATACATACACCGTGTACAAAACATTAGGAACACCTGCTCTTTCCATGACTGACCAGGTGAATCCAGGTGAAAGCTATGATCCCTTATTGATGTCACTTGTTAAATCCACTTCAAATCAGTGTAGATGAAGGGGAGGACACAGGTTAAATAATATTTGTTAAGCCTTGAGACAATTGAGACATGGATTGTGTATGTGTGCCATTCAGAGGGTGAATGGGCAAGACAAAATATTTAAGTAGCCATGAATAGGGTATGGTAGTAGGTGCCAGGCACACCGGTTTGAGTGTGTCAAGAACTGCAACACTGCTGGGTTTTTCACGCGCAACAGTTTCCCGTGTGTATCATCACCCAAAGGACATCCAGCCAACTTGACACAATACCATCCTTTTGGAACGCTTACGACACCTTGAATAGAGTCCATGCCCCGACGAATTGAGGCTGTTCTGAGGGCAAAAGTGGAGTGGTGCAACTCCATATTAGCAAGGCGTTCCTAATGTTTTGTACATGTGTCCTAATATGAAGTCCTGTCGGAGGACAGAACCTAGCCCTATTTCATGTCTTCTGCACATACCTTACACTTGACAGGATCGTGCCAGTTCTCCCCACAGTTGAAGCTAGAATGACAAAACACGTCCCATTAGTGCCTGTTGTTCATTCTCTCTCGTGTTCTAGTTGTAGGGATTAGGTCAAAGGTTGCCAACAGGAAGCTATGATCCCAGAGGAGCCTGTTGTGACTGGTGGGTAGCAGCTACTCATTTTACATTTTAGTCATTTAGCAGACGCTCTTATCCAGAGCGACTTACAGTTAGTGAGTGCATACATTATCATACTGGCCCCCCGTGGGAAACGAACCCACAACCCTGGCGTTGCAAGCGCCATGCTCTACCAACTGAGCTACACGGGACTCCATGGGGAGGGGAGGAAACCACAAGGCTGCCTGGCTCTCATACACACTCCTTTTGGGTTCCGACATATCCTGCCATATCCCGTGTCTTGGACTAACCCAAACCCAGCCATATCCCGTGTCTTGGACTAACCCTAACCCAGCCATATCCCGTGTCTTGGACTAACCCTAACCCAGCCATATCCCGTGTCTTGGACTAACCCTAACCCAGCCATATCCTGTGTCTTGGACTAACCCTAACCCAGCCATATCCCGTGTCTTGGACTAACCCTAACCCAGCCATATCCCGTGTCTTGGACTAACCCTAACCCAGCCATATCCCGTGTCTTGGACTAACCCTAACCCAGCCATATCCCGTGTCTTGGACTAACCCTAACCCATCCATATCCCGTGTCTTGGACTAACCCTAACCCAGCCATATCCCGTGTCTTGGACTAACCCTAACCCATCCATATCCCGTGTCTTGGACTAACCCTAACCCAGCCATATCCGTGTCTTGGACTAACCCTAACCCAGCCATATCCCGTGTCTTGGACTAACCCTAACCCAGCCATATCCCGTGTCTTGGACTAACCCTAACCCAGCCATATCCCGTGTCTTGGACTAACCCTAACCCAGCCATATCCCGTGTCTTGGACTAACCCTAACCCAGCCATATCCTGCCATATCCCGTGTCTTGGACTAACCCTAACCCAGCCATATCCCGTGTCTTGGACTAACCCAGCCATATCCCGTGTCTTGGACTAACCCAGCCATATCCCGTGTCTTGGACTAACCCAGCCATATCCCGTGTCTTGGACTAACCCTAACCCAGCCATATCCCGTGTCTTGGACTAACCCTAACCCAGCCATATCCCGTGTCTTGAGACATGTCTTGGCTAATCCAGCCATATCCCGTGTCTTGGCTAATCCAGCCATATCCCGTGTCTTGGCTAAACCAGCCATATCCAGTGTCTTGGACTAACCCTAACACAGCCATATCCTGTGAATTGAGACATGTCTTGAATAACCCAGCCATATCCTGTGTCTTGGACTAACCCTAACCCAGCCATATCCTGTATATTGTACTAACCCAGCCATATCCTGTGAATTGAGACATGTCTTGAATAACCCAGCCATATCCCGTGTCTTGAGACATGTCGAGTAACCCTAACCTAGCCATCTCCTGTGTCTTGAGCTTGACTAACCCCAACCCAGCCATCTCCTGGGTCTTGAGCTTGACTAACCCTAACCCAGCCATCTCCTGGGTCTTGAGCTTGACTAACCCTAACCCAGCCATCTCCTGTGTCTTGAGCTTGACTAACCCTAACCCAGCCATCTCCTGGGTCTTGACACATTGTTGTTCTGAAGGTGTGCCTTAAGACATCTGAAGACACTGGCAGTGGGGCTTTAAGGAGTACACTGTATTATGTCATTTGATAGTCAAGAGAGGCCAAGGCAGATCATTTAGGAGAGTTGTCTTACCAGAACTGTCGACCACACTTGCACCTGACAGGCTTGGCGTCGGGGTAGTGGACTTTGACAACGTGATGGCAGTCTGGTGCAGGACACCACTTCAACAGTCTATTACACTGGGAGATTAGGACAGTTAGACACATCCTGTTATCCAATCTTATTCAATTATTCAAATTAATGCAATAAATTCAATGCAGGTGCACACATTGAATGTAGTAGTGGTGTAGACTAGTCTAATGCACATTGAATTCATTGCATTTTCTTATTTTTCCACTATGAACACACAAATAACGTAGAAGGTAAAACAAGCTTACCTCTACAAAACTATTGGTAATTAAATGTTGGTACTTGAGCTTCACTTTGGAGTCGGTTATCAGGCGCCTTGAGGGGGAATTACAAAACACACTGTTATTACAATCCATGATGTCATGACAAAATAAGCTTTTCCTGAAGAACATACATCTACTACCAATATGGGGCTTTTGCTATAATGCTGTTAAACGCTGCAGAAATGGATTGAGTCGGCCTCACTAATGGAGGAAAAACAACATCTAGGTAGTTAGGTAAATGGCTACATGAACGTTGTATGGGTGTTGAGGCCTGCTGTAACCGGACTGTCAACACTTAGTCAACAACGTCCTGTATCGAGATCAGCACGTAGCGTAGGTTAAGACTATTACTGTAGTGAGATCAGGATGTAGGTTAAGACTATTACTGTAGTGAGATCAGGATGTAGGTTAAGACTATTACTGTAGTAAGATCATGATGTAGGTTAAGACTATTACTGTAGTGAGATCAGGATGTAGGTTAAGACTATTACTGTAGTGAGATCAGGATGTAGGTTAAGACTATTACTGTAGTGAGATCAGGATGTAGGTTAAGACTATTACTGTAGTGAGATCAGGATGTAGGTTAAGACTATTACTGTAGTGAGATCAGGATGTAGGTTAAGACTATTACTGTAGTGAGATCAGGATGTAGGTTAAGACTATTACTGTAGTGAGATCAGGATGTAGGTTAAGACTATTACTGTAGTGAGATCAGGATGTAGGTTAAGACTATTACTGTAGTGAGATCAGGATGTAGCGTAGGTTAAGACTATTACTGTAGTGAGATCAGGATGTAGGTTAAGACTATTACTGTAGTGAGATCAAGATGTAGGTTAAGACTATTACTGTAGTGAGATCAGGATGTAGGTTAAGACTATTACTGTAGTGAGATCAGGATGTAGTGTAGGTTAAGACTATTACTGTAGTGAGATCAGGATGTAGTGTAGGTTAAGACTATTACTGTAGTGAGATCAGGATGTAGGTTAAGACTATTACTGTAGTGAGATCAGGATGTAGGTTAAGACTATTACTGTAGTGAGATCAGGATGTAGGTTAAGACTATTACTGTAGTGAGATCAGGATATAGCGTAGGTTAAGACTATTACTGTAGTGAGATCAGGATGTAGGGTAAGACTATTACTGTAGTGAGATCAGGATGTAGGGTAAGCCTACTACTGTAGTGAGATCAGGATGTAGCGTAGGTTAAGACTTACTGTAGTGAGATCAGGATGTAGTGTAGGTTAAGACTATTACTGTAGTGAGATCAGGATGTAGTGTAGGTTAAGACTATTACTGTAGTGAGATCAGGATGTAGGTTAAGACTATTACTGTAGTGAGATCAGGATGTAGCGTAGGTTAAGACTATTACTGTAGTGAGATCAGGATGTAGGTTAAGACTATTACTGTAGTGAGATCAGGATGTAGTTTAAGACTATTACTGTAGTGAGATCAGGATGTAGGTTAAGACTATTACTGTAGTGAGATCAGGATGTAGGTTAAGACTATTACTGTAGTGAGATCAGGATGTAGCGTAGGTTAAGACTATTACTGTAGTGAGATCAGGATGTAGGTTAAGACTATTACTGTAGTGAGATCAGGATGTAGGTTAAGACTATTACTGTAGTGAGATCAGGATGTAGGTTAAGACTATTACTGTAGTGAGATCAGGATGTAGGTTAAGACTATTACTGTAGTGAGATCAGGATGTAGGTTAAGACTATTACTGTAGTGAGATCAGGATGTAGTTTAAGACTATTACTGTAGTGAGATCAGGATGTAGGTTAAGACTATTACTGTAGTGAGATCAGGATGTAGGTTAAGACTATTACTGTAGTGAGATCAGGATGTAGCGTAGGTTAAGACTATTACTGTAGTGAGATCAGGATGTAGGTTAAGACTATTACTGTAGTGAGATCAGGATGTAGGGTAGGTTAAGACTATTACTGTAGTGAGATCAGGATGTAGGGTAGGTTAAGACTATTACTGTAGTGAGATCAGGATGTAGGTTAAGACTATTACTGTAGTGAGATCAGGATGTAGGGTAAGACTATTACTGTAGTGAGATCAGGATGTAGGGTAAGACTATTACTGTAGTGAGATCAGGATGTAGGGTAAGCCTACTACTGTAGTGAGATCAGGATGTAGCGTAGGTTAAGACTTACTGTAGTGAGATCAGGATGTAGTGTAGGTTAAGACTATTACTGTAGTGAGATCAGGATGTAGGTTAAGACTATTACTGTAGTGAGATCAAGATGTAGGTTAAGACTATTACTGTAGTGAGATCAGGATGTAGGTTAACACTATTACTGTAGTGAGATCAGGATGTAGGGTAGGTTAAGACTACTACTGTAGTGAGATCAGGATGTAGAGTAGGTTAAGACTATTACTGTAGTGAGATCAGGATGTAGGGTAGGTTAAGACTACTACTGTAGTGAGATCAGGATGTAGGGTAGGTTAAGACTATTACTGTAGTGAGATCAGGATGTAGGGTAGGTTAAGACTATTACTGTAGTGAGATCAGGATGTAGCGTAGGTTAAGACTATTACTGTAGTGAGATCAGGATGTAGGTTAAGACTATTACTGTAGTGAGATCAGGATGTAGGTTAAGACTATTACTGTAGTGAGATCAGGATGTAGGTTAAGACTATTACTGTAGTGAGATCAGGATGTAGGTTAAGACTATTACTGTAGTGAGATCAGGATGTAGCGTAGGTTAAGACTATTACTGTAGTGAGATCAGGATGTAGGTTAAGACTATTACTGTAGTGAGATCAGGATGTAGGTTAAGACTATTACTGTAGTGAGATCAGGATGTAGGTTAAGACTATTACTGTAGTGAGATCAGGATGTAGGTTAAGACTATTACTGTAGTGAGATCAGGATGTAGGTTAAGACTATTACTGTAGTGAGATCAGGATGTAGTTTAAGACTATTACTGTAGTGAGATCAGGATGTAGGTTAAGACTATTACTGTAGTGAGATCAGGATGTAGGTTAAGACTATTACTGTAGTGAGATCAGGATGTAGGTTAAGACTATTACTGTAGTGAGATCAGGATGTAGCGTAGGTTAAGACTATTACTGTAGTGAGATCAGGATGTAGGTTAAGACTATTACTGTAGTGAGATCAGGATGTAGGGTAGGTTAAGACTATTACTGTAGTGAGATCAGGATGTAGGGTAGGTTAAGACTATTGCTGTAGTGAGATCAGGATGTAGGTTAAGACTATTACTGTAGTGAGATCAGGATGTAGGGTAAGACTATTACTGTAGTGAGATCAGGATGTAGGGTAAGACTATTACTGTAGTGAGATCAGGATGTAGGGTAAGCCTACTACTGTAGTGAGATCAGGATGTAGCGTAGGTTAAGACTTACTGTAGTGAGATCAGGATGTAGTGTAGGTTAAGACTATTACTGTAGTGAGATCAGGATGTAGGTTAAGACTATTACTGTAGTGAGATCAAGATGTAGGTTAAGACTATTACTGTAGTGAGATCAGGATGTAGGTTAACACTATTACTGTAGTGAGATCAGGATGTAGGGTAGGTTAAGACTACTACTGTAGTGAGATCAGGATGTAGAGTAGGTTAAGACTATTACTGTAGTGAGATCAGGATGTAGGGTAGGTTAAGACTACTACTGTAGTGAGATCAGGATGTAGGGTAGGTTAAGACTATTACTGTAGTGAGATCAGGATGTAGGGTAGGTTAAGACTATTACTGTAGTGAGATCAGGATGTAGCGTAGGTTAAGACTATTACTGTAGTGAGATCAGGATGTAGGGTAGGTTAAGACTACTACTGTAGTGAGATCAGGATGTAGGTTAAGACTATTACTGTAGTGAGATCAGGATGTAGTGTAGGGTAAGAGAACTAATGTAGTGATATCAGGATGTAGGTTAAGACTTACTGAAGTGAGATCAGGATGTAAGGTAGGTTAAGACTTACTGTAGTGAGATCAGGATGTAGCGTAGGTTAAGACTATTACTGTAGTGAGATCAGGATGTAGGTTAAGACTATTACTGTAGTGAGATCAGGATGTAGTGTAGGGTAAGAGAACTACTGTAGTGAGATCAGGATGTAGGTTAAGACTTACTGTAGTGAGATCAGGATGTAAGGTAGGTTAAGACTATTACTGTAGTGAGATCAGGATGTAGCGTAGGTTAAGACTACTACTGTAGTGAGATCAGAATGTAGCGTAGGTTAAGACTATTACTGTAGTGAGATCAAGATGTAGGTTAAGACTATTACTGTAGTGAGATCAGGATGTAGGTTAAGACTATTACTGTAGTGAGATCAGGATGTAGGTTAAGACTATTACTGTAGTGAGATCAGGATGTAGGTTAAGACTTACTGTAGTGAGATCAGGATGTAGGGTAAGACTACTACTGTAGTGAGATCAGGATGTAGCGTAGGTTAAGACTATTACTGTAGTGAGATCAGGATGTAGCGTAGGTTAAGACTATTACTGTAGTGAGATCAGGATGTAGGGTAGGTTAAGACTATTACTGTAGTGAGATCAGGATGTAGGTTAAGACTATTACTGTAGTGAGATCAGGATGTAGGGTAAGACTATTACTGTAGTGAGATCAGGATGTAGGGTAAGATAACTACTGTAGTGAGATCAGGATGTAGGTTAAGACTATTACTGTAGTGAGATCAGGATGTAGCGTAGGTTAAGACTATTACTGTAGTGAGATCAGGATGTAGCGTAGATTAAGACTACTACTGTAGTGAGATCAGGATGTAGGTTAAGACTATTACTGTAGTGAGATCAGGATGTAGGTTAAGACTATTACTGTAGTGAGATCAGGATGTAGGTTAAGACTATTACTGTAGTGAGATCAGGATGTAGGTTAAGACTATTACTGTAGTGAGATCAGGATGTAGGTTAAGACTATTACTGTAGTGAGATCAGGATGTAGGTTAAGACTTCTACTGTAGTGAGATCAGGATGTAGGTTAAGACTATTACTGTAGTGAGATCAGGATGTAGGTTAAGACTATTACTGTAGTGAGATCAGGATGTAGGGTAGGTTAAGACTATTACTGTAGTGAGATCAGGATGTAGCGTAGGTTAAGACTATTACTGTAGTGAGATCAGGATGTAGCGTAGGTTAAGACTACTACTGTAGTGAGATCAGGATGTAGGGTAGGTTAAGACTATTACTGTAGTGAGATCAGGATGTAGCGTAGGTTAAGACTATTACTGTAGTGAGATCAGGATGTAGGTTAAGACTATTACTGTAGTGAGATCAGGATGTAGTGTAGGTTAAGACTATTACTGTAGTGAGATCAGGATGTAGGTTAAGACTATTACTGTAGTGAGATCAGGATGTAGTGTAGGTTAAGACTATTACTGTAGTGAGATCAGGATGTAGGTTAAGACTATTACTGTAGTGAGATCAGGATGTAGCGTAGGTTAAGACTATTACTGTAGTGAGATCAGGATGTAGGGTAGGTTAAGACTATTACTGTAGTGAGATCAGGATGTAGGTTAAGACTATTACTGTAGTGAGATCAGGATGTAGCGTAGGTTAAGACTATTACTGTAGTGAGATCAGGATGTAGCGTAGGTTAAGACTACTACTGTAGTGAGATCAGGATGTAGGTTAAGACTTCTACTGTAGTGAGATCAGGATGTAGGTTAAGACTACTGTAGTGAGATCAGGATGTAGGGTAGGTTAAGACTATTACTGTAGTGAGATCAGGATGTAGGGTAGGTTAAGACTATTACTGTAGTGAGATCAGGATGTAGGGTAGGTTAAGACTATTACTGTAGTGAGATCAGGATGTAGCGTAGGTTAAGACTATTACTGTAGTGAGATCAGGATGTAGCGTAGGTTAAGACTACTACTGTAGTGAGATCAGGATGTAGGGTAGGTTAAGACTATTACTGTAGTGAGATCAGGATGTAGCGTAGGTTAAGACTATTACTGTAGTGAGATCAGGATGTAGGTTAAGACTATTACTGTAGTGAGATCAGGATGCAGTGTAGGTTAAGACTATTACTGTAGTGAGATCAGGATGTAGGTTAAGACTATTACTGTAGTGAGATCAGGATGTAGCGTAGGTTAAGACTATTACTGTAGTGAGATCAGGATGTAGGGTAGGTTAAGACTATTACTGTAGTGAGATCAGGATGTAGGTTAAGACTATTACTGTAGTGAGATCAGGATGTAGCGTAGGTTAAGACTATTACTGTAGTGAGATCAGGATGTAGCGTAGGTTAAGACTATTACTGTAGTGAGATCAGGATGTAGCGTAGGTTAAGACTATTACTGTAGTGAGATCAGGATGTAGGTTAAGACTATTACTGTAGTGCGATCAGGATGTAGGTTAAGACTATTACTGTAGTGAGATCAGGATGTAGCGTAGGTTAAGACTATTACTGTAGTGAGATCAGGATGTAGGTTAAGACTATTACTGTAGTGAGATCAGGATGTAGGTTAAGACTATTACTGTAGTGAGATCAGGATGTAGCGTAGGTTAAGACTATTACTGTAGTGAGATCAGGATGTAGGGTTAAGACTATTACTGTAGTGAGATCAGGATGTAGGGTAGGTTAAGACTATTACTGTAGTGAGATCAGGATGTAGCGTAGGTTAAGACTATTACTGTATTGAGATCAGGATGTAGCGTAGGTTAAGACTACTACTGTAGTGAGATCAGGATGTAGGTTAAGACTACTACTGTAGTGAGATCAGGATGTAGGTTAAGACTATTACTGTAGTGAGATCAGGATGTAGCGTAGGTTAAGACTATTACTGTAGTGAGATCAGGATGTAGGTTAAGACTATTACTGTAGTGAGATCAGGATGTAGGTTAAGACTATTACTGTAGTGAGATCAGGATGTAGGGTAGGTTAAGACTATTACTGTAGTGAGATCAGGATGTAGCGTAGGTTAAGACTATTACTGTAGTGAGATCAGGATGTAGCGTAGGTTAAGACTACTACTGTAGTGAGATCAGGATGTAGGGTAAGCCTACTACTGTAGTGAGATCAGGATGTAGCGTAGGTTAAGACTACTACTGTAGTGAGATCAGGATGTAGCGTAGGTTAAGACTATTACTGTAGTGAGATCAGGATGTAGCGTGAGTTAAGACTACTACTGTAGTGAGATCAGGATGTAGGTTAAGACTATTACTGTAGTGAGATCAGGATGTAGGGTAGGTTAAGACTATTACTGTAGTGAGATCAGGATGTAGCGTAGGTTAAGACTACTACTGTAGTGAGATCAGGATGTAGGGTAAGCCTACTACTGTAGTGAGATCAGGATGTAGCGTAGGTTAAGACTACTACTGTAGTGAGATCAGGATGTAGCGTAGGTTAAGACTATTACTGTAGTGAGATCAGGATGTAGTGTAGGTTAAGACTATTACTGTAGTGAGATCAGGATGTAGGTTAAGACTATTACTGTAGTGAGATCAGGATGTAGCGTAGGTTAAGACTATTACTGTAGTGAGATCAGGATGTAGCGTAGGTTAAGACTACTACTGTAGTGAGATCAGGATGTAGGGTAAGCCTACTACTGTAGTGAGATCAGGATGTAGCGTAGGTTAAGACTACTACTGTAGTGAGATCAGGATGTAGGTTAAGACTATTACTGTAGTGAGATCAGGATGTAGGTTAAGACTATTACTGTAGTGAGATCAGGATGTAGCGTAGGTTAAGACTATTACTGTAGTGAGATCAGGATGTAGCGTAGGTTAAGACTATTACTGTAGTGAGATCAGGATGTAGGTTAAGACTATTACTGTAGTGAGATCAGGATGTAGCGTAGGTTAAGACTATTACTGTAGTGAGATCAGGATGTAGCGTAGGTTAAGACTATTACTGTAGTGAGATCAGGATGTAGCGTAGGTTAAGACTATTACTGTAGTGAGATCAGGATGTAGCGTAGGTTAAGACTATTACTGTAGTGAGATCAGGATGTAGGTTAAGACTATTACTGTAGTGAGATCAGGATGTAGGTTAAGACTATTACTGTAGTGAGATCAGGATGTAGCGTAGGTTAAGACTATTACTGTAGTGAGATCAGGATGTAGGTTAAGACTATTACTGTAGTGAGATCAGGATGTAGGTTAAGACTATTACTGTAGTGAGATCAGGATGTAGCGTAGGTTAAGACTATTACTGTAGTGAGATCAGGATGTAGGTTAAGACTATTACTGTAGTGAGATCAGGATGTAGGGTAGGTTAAGACTATTACTGTAGTGAGATCAGGATGTAGCGTAGGTTAAGACTATTACTGTAGTGAGATCAGGATGTAGCGTAGGTTAAGACTACTACTGTAGTGAGATCAGGATGTAGGTTAAGACTATTACTGTAGTGAGATCAGGATGTAGGTTAAGACTATTACTGTAGTGAGATCAGGATGTAGGGTAGGTTAAGACTATTACTGTAGTGAGATCAGGATGTAGCGTAGGGTTAAGACTATTACTGTAGTGAGATCAGGATGTAGGTTAAGACTATTACTGTAGTGAGATCAGGATGTAGGGTAGGTTAAGACTATTACTGTAGTGAGATCAGGATGTAGCGTAGGTTAAGACTATTACTGTAGTGAGATCAGGATGTAGCGTAGGTTAAGACTACTACTGTAGTGAGATCAGGATGTAGGGTAAGCCTACTACTGTAGTGAGATCAGGATGTAGCGTAGGTTAAGACTACTACTGTAGTGAGATCAGGATGTAGCGTAGGTTAAGACTATTACTGTAGTGAGATCAGGATGTAGCGTAGGTTAAGACTACTACTGTAGTGAGATCAGGATGTAGGTTAAGACTATTACTGTAGTGAGATCAGGATGTAGGGTAGGTTAAGACTATTACTGTAGTGAGATCAGGATGTAGCGTAGGTTAAGACTACTACTGTAGTGAGATCAGGATGTAGGGTAAGCCTACTACTGTAGTGAGATCAGGATGTAGCGTAGGTTAAGACTACTACTGTAGTGAGATCAGGATGTAGCGTAGGTTAAGACTATTACTGTAGTGAGATCAGGATGTAGTGTAGGTTAAGACTATTACTGTAGTGAGATCAGGATGTAGGTTAAGACTATTACTGTAGTGAGATCAGGATGTAGCGTAGGTTAAGACTACTACTGTAGTGAGATCAGGATGTAGCGTAGGTTAAGACTACTACTGTAGTGAGATCAGGATGTAGGGTAAGCCTACTACTGTAGTGAGATCAGGATGTAGCGTAGGTTAAGACTACTACTGTAGTGAGATCAGGATGTAGCGTAGGTTAAGACTTACTGTAGTGAGATCAGGATGTAGCGTAGGTTAAGACTACTACTGTAGTGAGATCAGGATGTAGGTTAAGACTATTACTGTAGTGAGATCAGGATGTAGGGTAGGTTAAGACTTACTGTAGTGAGATCAGGATGTAGCGTAGGTTAAGACTACTACTGTAGTGAGATCAGGATGTAGGGTAAGCCTACTACTGTAGTGAGATCAGGATGTAGGGTAAGACTACTACTGTAGTGAGATCAGGATGTAGTGTAGGTTAAGACTACTACTGTAGTGAGATCAGGATGTAGGTTAAGACTATTACTGTAGTGAGATCAGGATGTAGCGTAGGTTAAGACTATTACTGTAGTGAGATCAGGATGTAGCGTAGGTTAAGACTACTACTGTAGTGAGATCAGGATGTAGGGTAAGACTACTACTGTAGTGAGATCAGGATGTAGGGTAAGCCTACTACTGTAGTGAGATCAGGATGTAGGGTAAGCCTACTACTGTAGTGAGATCAGGATGTAGGGTAAGCCTACTACTGTAGTGAGATCAGGATGTAGGGTAAGACTACTACTGTAGTGAGATCAGGATGTAGGGTAAGCCTACTACTGTAGTGAGATCAGGATGTAGCGTAGGTTAAGACTTACTGTAGTGAGATCAGGATGTAGCGTAGGTTAAGACTACTACTGTAGTGAGATCAGGATGTAGCGTAGGTTAAGACTATTACTGTAGTGAGATCAGGATGTAGCGTAGGTTAAGACTACTACTGTAGTGAGATCAGGATGTAGCGTAGGTTAAGACTATTACTGTAGTGAGATCAGGATGTAGCGTAGGTTAAGACTACTACTGTAGTGAGATCAGGATGTAGCGTAGGTTAAGACTATTACTGTAGTGAGATCAGGATGTAGCGTAGGTTAAGACTATTACTGTAGTGAGATCAGGATGTAGCGTAGGTTAAGACTACTACTGTAGTGAGATCAGGATGTAGCGTAGGTTAAGACTACTACTGTAGTGAGATCAGGATGTAGCGTAGGTTAAGACTATTACTGTAGTGAGATCAGGATGTAGCGTAGGTTAAACTATTACTGTAGTGAGATCAGGATGTAGCGTAGGTTAAGACTACTACTGTAGTGAGATCAGGATGTAGCGTAGGTTAAGACTACTACTGTAGTGAGATCAGGATGTAGCGTAGGTTAAGACTATTACTGTAGTGAGATCAGGATGTAGCGTAGGTTAAGACTATTACTGTAGTGAGATCAGGATGTAGCGTAGGTTAAGACTATTACTGTAGTGAGATCAGGATGTAGGTTAAGACTACTACTGTAGTGAGATCAGGATGTAGGGTAGGTTAAGACTATTACTGTAGTGAGATCAGGATGTAGGGTAGGTTAAGACTATTACTGTAGTGAGATCAGGATGTAGGGTAGGTTAAGACTATTACTGTAGTGAGATCAGGATGTAGCGTAGGTTAAGACTACTACTGTAGTGAGATCAGGATGTAGGTTAAGACTATTACTGTAGTGAGATCAGGATGTAGGTTAAGACTATTACTGTAGTGAGATCAGGATGTAGCGTAGGTTAAGACTATTACTGTAGCGAGATCAGGATGTAGGGTAAGACTATTACTGTAGTGAGATCAGGATGTAGGTTAAGACTATTACTGTAGTGAGATCAAGATGTAGGTTAAGACTATTACTGTAGTGAGATCAGGATGTAGGGTAGGTTAAGACTATTACTGTAGTGAGATCAGGATGTAGCGTAGGTTAAGACTATTACTGTAGTGAGATCAGGATGTAGCGTAGGTTAAGACTATTACTGTAGTGAGATCAGGATGTAGGGTAGGTTAAGACTATTACTGTAGTGAGATCAGGATGTAGGGTAGGTTAAGACTACTACTGTAGTGAGATCAGGATGTAGGGTAGGTTAAGACTACTACTGTAGTGAGATCAGGATGTAGGGTAGGTTAAGACTATTACTGTAGTGAGATCAGGATGTAGCGTAGGTTAAGACTATTACTGTAGTGAGATCAGGATGTAGCGTAGGTTAAGACTACTACTGTAGTGAGATCAGGATGTAGCGTAGGTTAAGACTATTACTGTAGTGAGATCAGGATGTAGCGTAGGTTAAGACTATTACTGTAGTGAGATCAGGATGTAGCGTAGGTTAAGACTATTACTGTAGTGAGATCAGGATGTAGCGTAGGTTAAGACTATTACTGTAGTGAGATCAGGATGTAGCGTAGGTTAAGACTACTACTGTAGTGAGATCAGGATGTAGGTTAAGACTATTACTGTAGTGAGATCAGGATGTAGCGTAGGTTAAGACTATTACTGTAAGTTAACCTTAGAGCTTCCTACTGGGTCAAGACTGGAAGCTACAGATTAACAATCATGTCAATAGTCTACAGACATTAGGATTGATTATTGATGTCACTTGTTAAATCAGTGTAGATGAAAGGGAGGAGACAGGTTAAATAAGGATTTTTAAGCCTTGAGACAATTGAGACATGAATTGTGTATGTGTGCCATTCAGAGCGTGAATTAGCAACACAAAATATTTAAAAGTGCCTTTGAACAGGGTTTGGTAGTCGGTGCCAGGTGTACCGGTTTGTGTCAAGAAATGCAACGCTGCTGGGTTTTTCACGCTCAACAGTTTCCCCATGTGTATCAAGAATGGTCCATCACCCAAACGACATCCAGTCAACTTGACACAACTGTGGGAAGCATTGGAGTCAACATGGGCCAGCATCCCTGTGGAACGCTTTCGACACCTTGTAGAGTTCCTGACCCGACAAATTGAGGCTGTTCTGAGGGCGAAAAGGTGGTGCAACTCAATATTAGGAAGGTATTCCTAACATCTGGTACACTCAGTGTATACAACCATCAGAATACTCACATGACTGTGTTGTCATCCACTAAGATATCACAACTATGGGCAGGACAGGAGATGGTCTGAAAAGAAGACAATAGTTCAATAGATGGTGACTAAACAATGTGTAATCCATCACTTTCCATATGATAATGTAGAGCAGGGTTCTTCAATTCCGGTCCTGGAGGGCCGAAACACCTCTGTTTTTCATCCTCTCCTTCTAATCAGGGGCTAATTCAGACCTGGGACACCAGGTGAGTGCAAATAACTACCAGGTAGAAATAAAAAACTGAAGTGTTTCGGCCCTCCAGGATCGGAATTGAAGAACCCTGATGTAGAATGATAATGTAGAATGATTATTATAGAGGATGATAATGTAGGATGCATCAGTACCTGTCCCATCCCCTCCTCCATGATTTTGGTCGTCAGGTAATCTCCCCAGCACTGCATGCAGAACTTGTGTCCACACTCCAGGCCAGTGAAATACTGTGGAAAACAAAACACATTCTTTTAGATTTCAGACACCACCACACCAAAACAGCTGAGCCTCAGGTATCCAATGTTTGTCACAGCTTCATCTGCGTCCAATAGGGCTCTGGTAAAAAAGGAGTGCACTATACAGGCAACACAACACAGTGACTAGCCTGTCTCTTAATCCAAGTATGAGGGACAGTCACCTAACCAAGTCTCAGAACACGGAGATGGTGTCAATAACTCCTTACGGAATGTGTATTTTGTGAATCAAGGCTCCCTGGTAAGAGACATTGGTCTCACTGAGAGACTACCCTGAATCAGTCAAGGTTAAATAACGCAGAGCATTACCTAAATAAAAACCACTGTGCTGGACTTACAGCTGACCCCTGACCCTGCAATAAATCAGACTTACGTCACATGATGCAGCTGACCCCTGACCCTGCAATAAATCAGACTTACGTCACATGATGCAGCTGACCCCTGACCCTGCAATACAACAGACTTACGTCACATGATTCAGCTGACCCCTGACCCTACGTCAACACAGACTTACGTCACATGATTAAGCTGACCCCTGACCCTGCAATACATCAGACTTACGTCACATGATTCAGCTGACCTCTGACCCTACGTCAACACAGACTTACGTCACATGATTCAGCTGACCCCTGACCCTACGTCAACACAGACTTACGTCACATGATGCAGCTGACCCCTGACCCTGCAATACATCAACACAACAATTATCTCTTCCCATATAAAAAAAAAGTCTAGGCCAGCGTCTCAAATGGCACCCTATTCCACATGTAGTATACTACTTTTGATCAGGGTCCACTGGTAGTAGCGTACTATATAGGGAATAGGGTGATCCCTGAAGGAATTGAACCCACAACCTACCTGAGAAACAGAACACTCAAATGTTAAAACACTAACACGTGTGTGTTAATGTTTTTGATCCATTGTATGGAACCGTCGCACAGCGAGCCCAATACATTTTGACCTTTAGCAGACGCTCTTATCCAGAAGAAATTACAGTTAGGGTAGTTCAGATAGTATATAGGCTGGTAATATATGACTGACTGAGTTTGGGTAGTTCAGATAGTATATAGGCTGGTAATACGGACTGAGTTTGGGTAGTTCAGATAGTATATAGGCTGGTAATATATGACTGACTGAGTTTGGGTAGTTCAGATAGTATATAGGCTGGTAATATATGACTGACTGAGTTTGGGTAGTTCAGATAGTATATAGGCTGGTAATACGGACTGAGTTTGGGTAGTTCAGATAGTATATAGGCTGGTAATATATGACTGACTGAGTTTGGGTAGTTCAGATAGTATATAGGCTGGTAATATATGACTGACTGAGTTTGGGTAGTTCAGATAGTATATAGGCTGGTAATATATGACTGACTGAGTTTGGGTAGTTCAGATAGTATATAGGCTGGTAATATATGACTGACTGAGTTTGGGTAGTTCAGATAGTATATAGGCTGGTAATATATGACTGACTGAGTTTGGGTAGTTCAGATAGTATATAGGCTGGTAATACTGACTGAGTTTGGGTAGTTCAGATAGTATATAGGCTGGTAATATATGACTGACTGAGTTTGGGTAGTTCAGATAGTATATAGGCTGGTAATATATGACTGACTGAGTTTGGGTAGTTCAGATAGTATATAGGCTGGTAATACGGACTGAGTTTGGGTAGTTCAGATAGTATATAGGCTGGTAATATATGACTGACTGAGTTTGGGTAGTTCAGATAGTATATAGGCTGGTAATATATGACTGACTGAGTTTGGGTAGTTCAGATAGTATATAGGCTGGTAATATATGACTGACTGAGTTTGGGTAGTTCAGATAGTATATAGGCTGGTAATATATGACTGACTGAGTTTGGGTAGTTCAGATAGTATATAGGCTGGTAATATATGACTGACTGAGTTTGGGTAGTTCAGATAGTATATAGGCTGGTAATACTGACTGAGTTTGGGTAGTTCAGATAGTATATAGGCTGGTAATATATGACTGACTGAGTTTGGGTAGTTCAGATAGTATATAGGCTGGTAATATATGACTGACTGAGTTTGGGTAGTTCAGATAGTATATAGGCTGGTAATATATGACTGACTGAGTTTGGGTAGTTCAGATAGCAGATAGGCTGGTAATATATGACTGACTGAGTTTGGGTAGTTCAGATAGCAGATCTGACATGGCAGGTCCTGAGCCGACGATCTGGTGCTCATCAGTCGCGTCCTGGACTTCTTACAGGGGTTGATGACATGGCACTCTGAGAACAGCTTATCCACGTTCCCATCGAAATACCTGCAGAGAGAAGAGAGGGAACAGGATGGAGAGTGTGACGAGGGCACTAGAACAGTCTGCAGCACCCGGCCTCACCCTACTAGAATCTGAAGTCAAATGTCTTCTGTTTGCTGATGATCTGGTGCTTCTGTCACCAACCAAGGAGGGCCTACAGCAGCACCTAGATCTTCTGCACAGATTCTGTCAGACCTGGGCCCTGACAGTAAATCTCAGTAAGACAAAAATAATGGTGTTCCAAAAAAATTTCCAGTTGCCAGGACCACAAATACAAATTCCATCTAGACACCGTTGCCCTAGAGCACACAAAAAACTATACATACCTCGGCCTAAACATCAGCGCCACAGGTAACTTCCACAAAGCTGTCAACGATCTGAGAGACAAGGCAAGAAGGGCCTTCTATGCCATCAAAAGGAACATACAATTTGGCATACCAATTAGGATCTGGCTAAAAATACTTGAATCAGTTATAGAACCAATTGCCCTTTATGGTTGTGAGGTCTGGGGTCCAACCAAGAATTCACAAAATGGGACAAACACCAAATTGAGACTCAGCACGCAGAATTCTGCAAAAATATCCTCTGTGTACAACGTAAAACACAAAATAATGCATGCAGAGCAGAATTAGGCCGATACCCGCTAATGATCAAAATCCAGAAAAGAGCCGTTAAATTCTATAACCACTTAAAAGGAAGCGATTCCCAAACCTTCCATAACAAAGCCATCACCTACAGAGAGATGAACCTGGAGAAGAGTCCCCTAAGCAAGCTGGTCCTGGGGCTCTGTTCACAAACAGACCACACAGAGCCCCAGGACAACATCACAACTAGACCCAACCAAATCATGAGAAAACAAAAAAGAGAATTACTTGACACATTGGAAAGAATTAACAAAAAAACTGAGGCCTCTGCATTTGGCCCTAAACAGAGAGTACACAGTGGCAGAATAGCTGACCACTGTGACTGACCCACAATTAAGGAAATCTTTGACTACAGTACCAGTCAAAAGTTTGGACCATTTAATTCAAGGGTTTTTCTTAATTTTTTACTATTTTCTACATTGTAGAATAATAGTGAAGATATCAAAACTATGAAACAACACATATGGAATCATGTAGTAACCAAAAATCAAAATATATTTTAGATTCTTCAACGTAGCCACCCATTGCCTTGATGACAGCTTTGCACACTCTTGGCATTCTCTCAACCAGCTTCACCTGGAATGCTTTTCCAACAGTCTTGAAGGAGTTCCCACATATGCTGAGCACCTGTTGGCTGCTTTTCCTTCACTCTGCGGTCCGACTCATCCCAAACCATCTCAATTGGTTAGAGGTCAGGTGATTGTGGAGGCCAGGTCATCTGATGCAGCACTCCATCACTCTCCTTCTTGGTAAAATAGCCCTTACACAGCCTGGAGGTGTGTTGGGTCATTGTCCTGTTGAAAAACAAATGATAGTCCCACTAAGCCCAAACCAGATGGGATGGCGTATCGCTGCAGAATGCTGTGGTAGCCATGCTGGTTAAGTGTGCCTTGAATTCTAAATAAATCACAGACAGTGTCACCAGCAAAGCACACCTACACCATAACGCCTCCTCCTCCATGCTTTACGGTGGGAAATACACATGCGGAGATCATCCGTTCACCCTTCCCACATCTCACAAAGACACAGCGGTTGGAACCAAAAATCTAAAATTTGGACTCCAGACCAAAGGACAGATTTCCACTGGTCTAATGTCCATTGCTCATGTTTCTTGGCCCAAGCAGGTCTCTTATTATTGGTTTCCTTTAGTAGTGGTTTCTTTGCAGCAATTCAACCTTGAAGGCCTGATTCACGCAGTCCCCTCTGAACAGTTGATGTTGAGATGTGTCTGTTCCTTGAACTCTGTGAAGCATTAATTTGGGCTGCAATTTCTGAGGCTGGTAACTCTTATGAACTTATCCTCTGCAGCAGAGGTAACTCTGGGTCTTTCTTTCTTGTGGTGGTCCTCATGAGAGCCAGTTTCATCATAGCGCTTGATCGTTTTTGCGACTGCACTTGAAGAAACTTTCAAAGTTCTTGAATTTTTCCGGATTGACTGACCTTCATGTCTTAAAGTAATGATGGACTGTCGTTTCTCTTTGCTTATTTGAACTGTTCTTGCCATAATATGGACTTGGTCTTTTACCAAATAGGACTATCTTCTGTATACCAACCCTACCTTGTCACAACACAACTGATTGGCTCAAACGCATTAAGAAGGAAATAATTCCACAAATGAACAAGCCACACCTGTTAATTGAAATGCATTCCAGGTGACTACCTCCTGAAGCTGGTTGAGAGAATGCCAAGAGCGTGCAAAGCTGTCATCAAGGCAAAGGGGTGGCTATTTGAAGAAACTCATCTATAAAATATATTTTGAGTAAATGTTTTGGTTACTACATGATTCCATATGTGTTGTTTCATAGTTTTGATGTCTTCACTATTATTCTACAATGTAGAAAATAGTAAAAATAAAGAAAAACCCTTGAATGAGTAGGAGTGTCCAAACTTTTGACTGGTACTGTATGTACAGACTCGCTATTGAGAAAGGCCGCCGTAGGCAGACCTGGCTCTCAAGAGAAGACAGGCTATGTGCACACTGCCCACAAAATGAGGTGGAAACTGAGCTGCACTTCCTAACCTCCTGCCAAATGACCATATTAGAGACAAATATTTCCCTCAGATTACAGATCCACAAAGAATTCGAAAACAAACCCAATTCTGATAAACTCCCTTATCTACTGGGTGAAAAACCACAGTGTGCCATCACAGCTGCAAGATTTGTGACCTGTTGCAACAAGAAAAGGGCAACCAGTGAAGAACAAACACCATTGTAAATACAACCCATATTTATATTTATATATTTTCCCATTTGTACCATTAACTATTTGCACATTGTTACAACACTGTATATATACATAATATGACATGTGTAATGTCTTTATTCTTTTGGAACTTCTGAGTGTAATGTTCACTGTTAATATTTATTGTTTATTTCACTTTTGTTTACTATCTACTTCACTTGCTTTGGTAATGTTAACATACGTTTCCCATGCCAATAAAGCTCTTAAATTGAATTGAATTGAATTGAGAGGGGTAGAGGGAGAGAGAGGGGTAGAGAGAGAGAGAGGTAGAGAGAGAGAGAGGGGTAGAGAGAGAGAGGGGTAGAGAGAGAGAGAGGGGTAGAGAGAGGGAGAGAGAGAGGGGTAGAGAGAGGGAGGGGTAGAGAGAGGGAGGGTAGAGAGAGGGAGAGGGGTAGAGAGAGGGAGAGGGGTAGAGAGAGGGAGAGGGGTAGAGAGGGAGATGGGTAGAGAGGGGTAGAGAGGGGTAGAGAGAGGGAGAGAGAGATAGAGAGGGGTAGAGAGAGGGAGAGGGGGTAGAGAGAGGGAGAGAGAGGGGGGTAGAGAGAGGGGTAGAGAGAGAGAGAGGGAGAGAGAGATAGAGAGAGGGGTAGAGAGAGGGAGAGAGAGAGGGGTAGAGAGAGAGAGGGGTAGAGAGAGGGAGAGAGAGGGGGTAGAGAGAGGGGTAGAGAGAGGGGTAGAGAGAGGGGTAGAGAGAGAGAGGTAGAGAGAGGGAGAGAGAGGTAGAGAGAGAGAGGGGTAGAGAGAGAGAGGAGAGAGAGGGGAGAGAGAGAGAGAGGGGGTAGAGAGAGAGAGGGGTAGAGAGAGAGAGGGGTAGAGAGAGAGAGGGGTAGAGAGAGAGAGAGGGTGAGAGAGAGAGAGAGGGGTAGAGAGAGGGAGAGGGGTAGAGAGAGGGAGAGGGGTAGAGAGAGGGAGAGGGGTAGAGAGGGAGAGATGGGTAGAGAGAGGGGGTAGAGAGAGGGGTAGAGAGAGGGGTAGAGAGAGCGGTAGAGAGAGAGAGCGGTAGAGAGAGAGAGCGGTAGAGAGAGAGAGCGAGAGAGAGCGGTAGAGAGAGAGGGCTAGAGAGAGAGAGCGGTAGAGAGAGAGAGCGGTAGAGAGAGAGAGCGGTAGAGAGAGAGAGAGAGGGTAGAGAGGGGTAGAGAGAGGGGTAGAGAGGGGTAGAGAGAGGGGTAGAGAGGGGTAGAGAGAGGGGTAGAGAGAGAGAGCGGTAGAGAGAGAGGGTAGAGAGAGAGAGCGGTAGAGAGAGAGAGAGCGGTAGAGAGAGAGCGGTAGAGAGAGAGAGCGGTAGAGAGAGAGAGCGGTAGAGAGAGAGAGCGGTAGAGAGAGAGAGAGGGGTAGAGAGAGAGCGGTAGAGAGAGAGAGCGGTAGAGAGAGAGAGAGAGCGGTAGAGAGATTCCTGAAAGGATTCCTACCACAAAAGATTCTTATTCCCAAGGACTATACAGAAAATGCTCTGGCAAACCAACGACCAGCAAAAGAAACAACAGAAACCTGAAACACCTGAAACACCATCCAACCTGGAACTGGGTGAGTAATGTTTAGTCTGAAAACACCATCCAACCTGGAACTGGGTGAGTAATGTTTAGTCTGAAAACACCATCCAACCTGGAACTGGGTGAGTAATGTTTAGTCTGAAGCTACTTTTAAAGCCAAGAAAAATATATTAAAATATAATTTACTTTATAAGGACTGAATGCTACGTTAAGGCTTCCAAGCTTGTTAGGACAGAACATATCTGTCTGCAACTTCAATTAACACTGAGGTGTGAAGTGAGAGGTGTCAAAGCCCTTGAGCCCAACAATGGCAGGAGAGTTTCACAGCCTCCCCCACCCAATGGCAGGAGAGTTTCACAGCCTCCCCCACCCAATGGCAGGAGAGTTTCACAGCCTCCCCCACCCAATGGCAGGAGAGTTTCACATCCTACCCCACCCAAATGCAGAGGCCTTTGAAGCCCCCTCCCTCTGTGCAGAGGTCATTACAATACAGTAGCCCCTGGATGTAAAAAATGAGAAGACATGGAAAGAGTACAAAAATAAGCTACTCATGGAAAATCAAGAGATACTTTTTGCTGACTGCTACAAAAATGGGAATGTAAGCAACTTAATGTTCCTCACAGACCATCCCATGGCATGGCAGAGTGCTATATTAAACACACTACCCCTCTGTTAAGAGGGGGGGGTGTTAGCGATGGGTGGAAACTCAGGATACTGGACAATGAGGACTCTGAGTCAGCTAATATAAACCTCTATAAATCTGGAACAGTATCGGTACAGGGCAAACCCAAACAGTTCCAGCTGGACTTTCACCTAATCAAAGAGGGAGCTCAGCAGGAGAAGCTCTCTCTTGAGAAAAAACACCCCCACCCCGAGCGGGTCAGACCAGACCTCTTCATTTAACCCCACAGACGAGCAACCCCAAGTGGAAAGTCAACCTCCCAGCACAGAGTACTACTCCCTCATTGAAATGAAGGATAAATTCACCCAGCTGGAGGTAAGGCAGGTGGAGCTGGAACAGCAGGTGAACACACTCCAGTCAGCACAGACCCAGACAACAGTCCAGCACAACAACACCCCCTTAACTAGACCTGGAGAGCTGCAGGTAGAGAGAGACATGTCTGCACTCTGGACTGTGGTGAGACAACATCAATAGGAGAAAGAGCAGGAGCAGAACAGAGAACAACCCATTAGAGAGCTGGCCAACCCGGCAGAGAAGCCAGCAGAACAGCCCACCTCAGATCCTGACCAAAGTCTCGACACCGCAGCAGAACAGTACACCCTAGACCCTGACCATAGCCTCGACATCACAGCCAGACAAACAAATGAAGAACCCCAAGCCCAGGGGATCCCAACCCCTCTGAGCACCCCCCGTCAGTCACCCTGATAGCCTTCCTGACGACCCCCCCACACCCACTGAGGACATACACAAGCCACAGATTGTACTCTTTATGGACTGAAACGGGAAATATATACAAGAAAATAAACTTTTTCCCAAACACACAGTGTCTAAACTCTGGTGTCCAAACACCCAGCGTGCCCTAGAACTTCTGTCTGAGGACCAACTGGGATCACCCAGCCACAGGCACAAACGACCTGAGAACACAGCAGGAAAGGGAGTGATTGAAAAAGCTTCTTCTACTTTCCCCAACGCACAAGTGGTTATCTCCACCCTGCTACCACTAAAAGACTTCCACCCTGCTACCATACAGCGGGTAAACGCAAGTATTTCCTGTGACTGTGCGTCAAAACCAAATGTCTACCTGGCCCACCACTCCACCCTGGACGTGAACAGCCTTTATGACCAACACCTCACACAGGAGCAACAGATCAACAAACACCCCGCCCAGACCAGCGAGACACTCTCCCAGACCTGCGGGACCCCGCCCGGACCTACACATAGAGGACCCCCGCCGAGGGGACCAACATCCAGACCACAGCACCACCCGTTACATCCACACCCCAACCAATCAATACCCCCCCCCAAACCAACCATGCCACACCCCATTTAGGCCCCTTCAGATCAGACCTATGCCCCTCCTGCCCACCCCAGGCCCCCCACTCCCGCAAAGAGGGCCTCAACATGAAAGTCACACATACGCCCAGGCCGTGAGCAGGCAAACAGGCCCAACCCCCACTCTTACACTAGCCCAAGCCAATGGCATGTACCAGATTGACTCCAAACCACACGACTAACAACATTGGACAATTTATGGAACACAAAGCCTTCACTATCTCATCCTAGAATATGAGACCTTTGGCCTAAAGAGCAGGAACCTGGACTTCACCAAAGAAAATCAGAAATACAGACGTTGCCATCCTACAAGAAACATGGTATAGAGGAGACGGACCCACTGGTTGCCCTCTAGGTTACAGAGAGCTGGTAGTCCCATCCACCAAACTACCAGGTGTGAAACAGGGAAGAGACTCAGGGGGTATGCTAATTTGGTATAGAGCAGACCTAACTCTATTAAATTAATAAAAACAGGAACATTTAACATTTGGCTAGAAATTAAAAAGATAATCTCAACAGAGAAAATTTCCTCCTGTGTGCTACCTATATCCCTACAATAGAATCCCCATACTTTAATGAAGACAGCTTCTCCATCCTAAAGGGGGAGATCAACCATTTCCAGGCCCAGGGACATGTACTAGTCTGTGGCGACCTAAATGCCAGAACTGGACAAGAACCTGACACCCTCAGCACACAGGGGGACAAACACCTACCTGGAGGTAACAGCATTCCCTCCCCCATATGCCCCCCTAGGCACAACTACGACGACATAACCAACAAAAACGGGTCACAACTCCTGCAGCTCTGTCTCACGCTGGGTATGTACATAGTCAATGGTAGGCTTCGAGGGGACTCCTACGGTAGGTACACCTACAACTCATCCCTTGGCAGTAGTACTGTAGACTACTTTATCACTGACATCAACCCAGAGTATCTCAGAGCGTTCACAGTCAGCCCACTGACACCCCTATCAGACCACAGCAAAATCAGTCTACTTGAACAGAGCAATACTCAGTCATGAGACATCAAAGCCAAAGGAACTGAATCATATTAAGAAATGCTATAGATGGAAGGAAAGTAGTGTCGAAACCTACCAAAAAACTATTAGGCAACAACACATTCAATCCCTTCTAGACAACTTCCTGGACAAAACGTTTCACTGCAACAGTGAAGGTGTAATCTTGGCAGTAGAAAACCTAAACAGTATATTTGACCTCTCAGCTTCCCTATCAAATCAAAACATTACAAACAGACAACCTAACAAAATTAACAACAATGACAAATGGTTTGATGAAGAATGCAAAAACCTAAGAAAGAAATTGAGAAACCTATCCAACCAAAAACATAGAGACCCAGAAAACCTGAGCCTACGCCTTCACTATGGTGAATCACTAAAACAATACAGAAATACACTACGGAAAAAGAAGGAACAGCACGTCAGAAATCAGCTCAATGTAATTGAAGAATCCATAGAATCTAACCACTTCTGGGAAAATTGGAACACACTAAACAAACAACAACATGAAGAGTTATCTATCTAAAACGGAGATGTATGGGTAAACCACTTCTCCAATCTTTTGGCTCTATGACAAAGAACAAACAGCAAAAACATATATATCATCAAATACAAATCTTAGAATCAACTATTAAAAACTATCAATTACATTGAATAATCTACAGGACAAAATACAAACCCTCCAACCCAAAAAGGCCTGTGGTGTTGATGGTATCCTCAATGAAATGATCAAATATACAGACCACAAATTTCAATTGGCTATACTTAAACTTCTTAACATCATCCTCAGCTCTGGCATCTTTCCCAATATTTGGAACCAAGGACAGATCACCCCAATCCACAAAAGTGGAGACAAATTTGACCCCAATAACTACCGTGGGATATGCGTCAATAGCAACCTTGGGAAAATCCTCTGCATTATCATTAACAGCAGACTCGTACATTTCCTCAGTGAAAACAATGTACTGAGCAAATGTAAAATTACAATTTTTAACAAATTACCGTACGACAGACCACGTATTCACCCTGAAAAACCTTGCCAAACAAACAAACCAAAACAAAGGCAAAGTCTTCTCATGCTTTGTTGATTTCAAAAAAGCTTTTGAATCAATTTGGCATGTGGGTCTGCTATACAAATTGATGGAAAGTGGTGTTGGGGGAAAAACATACGACATTTTAAAATCCATGTACACAAACAACAAGTGTGCGGTTAAAATTGGCAAAAAACACAAATTTCTTTCCACAGGGCAGTGGGGTGAGACTCAGCTTAAGACCCACCCTCTTCAACATGCAGAGCATTGGGAAAGTATTCAGACCCCTTGACTTTTTCCACATTTTCTTACGTTACAGCCTTATTCTAAACTGGATCAAATTGTCCCCCCCCCCCATCAATCTACACACAATACCCCATAACGACAAAGTAAAAACAGGTCTTTAGAAATGTTTGCAAATGTATTACAAAATATAAAACGGTAATATCACATTTATATAAGTATTCAGACCCTTTACTCAGTACTTTGTTGAAGCACCTTTGGCAGCGATTACAGCCTCGAGTCTTCTTGGGTATGATGCTACAAGCTTGGCAAACCTGTATTCTGAGAGTTTCTCCCATTCTTCTCTGCAGATCCTCTCAAGCTCTGTCAGGTTGGATGGGGAGCGTCGCTGCACAGCTATTTTCAGGTCGCTCTAGAGATGTTTGATCGGGTTCAAGTCCGGGCTCTGGCTGGGCCACTCAAGGACATTCAGAGACTTGTCCCGAAACCACTCCTGCATGGTCTTGGCTGTGTGCTTAGGGTCGTTGAACGTTTGCCCTAGTCTGAGGTCCTGAGCAGGTTTTCATCAAGGATTTCTCTGTACTTTGCTCCGTTCATCTTTCCCTCGATCCTGACTAGTCTCCCAGTCCATGCCGCTGAAAAACATCCCCACAGCATGATGCTGCCACCACCATGCTTCACCGTAGGGATGGTGCCAGGTTTCCTCCAGACGTGACGCTTGGCATTCAGGCCACAGAGTTCAATCTTGGTTTCACCAAACCAGAGAATCTTGTTTCTCATGGTCTGAGAGTCCTTTAGGTGCCTTTGGCAAACTCCAAGTGGGCTGTCATGTGCATTTTACTGAGGAGTGGCTTCCGTCTGGCCACTCTACCATAAAGGCCTGATTGGTGGAGTGCTGCAGAGATAGTTGTCCTTCTGGAAGATTCTCCCATTTCCACAGAGGAACTCTGGAGCGATGTCAGAGTGACCATCGGGTTCTTGGTCACCCCCCTGACCAAGGCCCTTCTCCCACGATTGCTCAGTTTAGCCGGGTGGCCAGCTCTAGGAAGAGTCTTGGTGGTTCCAAACTTCTCCCATTTAAGAATGATGGACGCCACTGTGTTCTTGGGGACCTTCAATGCTGCAGAAAGTTTTTGGTACCCTTCCCCAGATCTGTGCCTTGACACAATCCTGTCTCGGAGCTCTACGGACAATTCCTTCGACCTCATGGCTTGGTTTTTGCTCTGACATACACTGTCAACTGTGGGACCTTACACAGACAGGTGTGCCTTTCCAAATCATGTCCAATCAACTGAATTTACCACAGGTGGACTCCAACTAAGTTGTAGAAACATCTCAAGGATGATCAATGGAAACAGGATGCATCTGAGCTCAATTTCAAATCTCATAGCAAAGGGTATGAATACTTATGTAAATAAGGTATTTCTGTTTTTTATTTTTAATACATTTGCAAAAATCTCTAGAAACCATGACTTTGCTTTGTCATTATGGGGTGTTGTTATTATTGTGTGTAGATTGATGAGGGGGAACAACTATGTAATCCATTTTAGAATAAGGCTGTAACATAACAAAATGTGGGGAAAAAGTCAAGGGGTCTGAATACTTTCCGAATGCACTGTAAATACAACCCATATTTATGTTAATTCATTTTCCTTTAACTATTTGCACATCGTTAAAACGCTGTATATAGCCATAATATGACATTTGACATTTCTATAGTCCTTTAGAACTTTTGTGAGTGTAATGTTTACTGTTCATTGTTTTGTCTATTTCACTTTTGTTTACCGTCTATTTCACTTGCTTTGGCAAAGTTAACATACGTTTCCCATGCTAATAAAGCCCTTTGAACTGAATTGAATTGAGAGCGAGACACACACTAGGAGACACAGAGAGAGAGAAACATGTCCATAACCTGCTCATTTCTATTGTAAAGCTGTGCTTGGCAATATGGATCAACACGTCATGCCAATAAAGCAAATTGAAATTGAATTGAGAGAGCGAGAGACAGAAACAAGCTTTGACAAAGACCTCTGCCAAAACACGTCATCAGCGTCTTTGAACTTGAATCCAGCAGAATAAAACATAAGTAAAACAGGAGAAATAAGCACCTCTCCATGAGCTTCTCTCTGTCCCAGTTGAAGTGACTCAGAAGTATTCTGGTAATAGTTGCAGGATTCTAAAAAGGAGAGAGAGAGAGAAACGGTTGTGTTATACACGCAACAAGTTACCACTGTATGCAGTCCAACGTTAGGCCTACACATGTAAAAAGGGTTGCTCGTTTTTGACTGCTGGTATTATGATAATGCTGCTAAGAGGCTAAGATAACATTTAAATTAAATTATCATGGGGTACACAGAATTAGGGCTAATGCAAACCTTGGACTGGTTTATAGTGCTGTGTGTTATTATTATTATAACATTGATGATCTGTGTGAGTGCCAGCCAAAACTCTTCACTGATCATAACTAGGTCATTGTGTTTTGCGCAATCATGTGACATAGCAAGATTCTATCCAGTATTTTCAGAAATGAGAACAGCAAAAAGGCAAGCAACTGTCTAAACATGGTGCTGCACCATTGGACATGAACATAAAAAAAATAGAAAAAAGGGAAAGTTTGATGAAAAATCTTTCAATTAAAAAAAGGTTAAAATCCAGGTCATGTGACAATTGTGCAAAACAAAGGGCCCTAATTCACAACTGAAATCCTCTGTTTGGACATGGTTCAAAAACACACCTTTAATAATGACACTATTGGGCTACTGCTCCTGGAGACTCTGTATATTATGACAGGAGGTAGCTATAGGGCTCCCGGTGACTCTGTATATTATAAAGGGAAACCCGGCCGAGAGCTGCCCAGTGATGTGAGCCTACCAGACGAGCTAAATGCCTTCTATGCTCGCGTCGAGGCAAGCAACACTGAACCATGCATGAGAGCACCAGCTGTTCCGTACGACTGTGTGATCGCACTCTCTGTAGCCGATGTGAGTAAGACCTTTAAAACAGGTTATCCACAAGGCCTCAGGGTCATCATTCTCTCTGTAGCCGTTGTAAGTCCTTTAAACAGGTTAACATTCACAAGGCCTCAGGGCCAGATGGATTACCAGGATAAATACCCAGAGCTTGGTCTGACCAGCTGGCAAGTGTCTTCACTGACATGTTCAACCTCTCCCTGTCTGAGTCTGTAATACCAACATGTTTCAAGCAAACCACCATAGTCCCTGTGCCCAAGAACGCCAAGGTAACCTGTCTAAATGACTATCGCCCCATAACACTCATCTGTAGCCATGAAATGCTTTGAAAGGCTTGTCATGGCTCACATCAACACCATCATCCCAGACATCCTGGACCCAAACCACCCCAACAGATCCACAGACGAGGCAATCCACAGATGAACACATCCCTCTGCAACTGGATCCTGGACTTCCTGACGGGCCACCCCCAGGTGGTGAGGGTAGCAGGGCCTAAAATTAACTTTTTGGTCCACCAGCCACTGTGGCAGGTAGATGGAAAAATCTGCCAGCCACTCAGATTTTTTACTGCCCAAAATATTATTTGGCCATAATTATCAAAAATAAATAAATAAATACAATTAAATGACGACCATGCTTAATGTTTCTAAAACAAACAAAAATATTATTAAGAAGTCATGTGATATTTTGCTAAATTTATTTTCTTTTTTTGACCTGAGGCTTTTAACCAAAATATCAGATGAGACAAAACGTTCAGCTCCCACTAAGGGTGGGAGGTTACCGTGGTAACGGGGCCACTCGAGTCATGTCACGTGTGTCTGTGTGAGATTTTGGATCCGACTAGTAGGCAGCATCTCTTCCCTATTAGTTGAAGCAGCAGACTCAAACTAACACTGAAAAACAAGCGACCCTGTGAACAAAGCAATGTAAATAGCCAAGAAACAGTCTCACTTTGTGGACCAACTTTGATGCCTGTGTGCACGCCTCTATCAGCACTGTGCACAAGGCTCCCTAGTCAGGCAGTGTTGCTGCGTAAGGTGGGTTATAGTTAGCGCATTTCTTTGCGCGATTAGCAGCTATGAAACAAAAATGGCAGAAACACTTTGAAAAACAGCAACTGCACCATTTTTCTGCTATAAAATCACAACTCACACGTGTGCTCATACTTGACTTTTTAACTCTATTTGTATTTGCAAATGCAAATGTAGTGCTTGCAGAGCACTGCAAATTCACCAGCCACCTACGTGGCTGGTGAAAGACATTCTTACCCGTCAATACCTAAATCTACCTGCACTTGCCGGTTTTTAATTTTATGCCCTGGAGGGTAGGTAACAACACGTCAACCACACTAACCCACAACGAGGGGGCCCCTCAGGGGTGAGTGCTTAGTCCCCTCCTGTACTCCCTCTTCACCCATGGCTGTGTGGCCGCACACGACTCCAACGCCATCATTAAGTTTGCTGACGACACTACGGTGGTAGGCCTGATCACAGACGACGATGAGACAGCCTACAGGGAGGAGGTCAGAGACCTGGCAGTGTGGTGCCAGGACAACAACCTCTCCCTCAAAGTCAGCAAGACAAAGGAGTTGATCGTGGACTACAGGAAACGGAGGGCCAAGAACGCCCCCATCACATCGACAGGGCTGTAGTGGAGCGGGTCTAGAACTTAAAGTTCCTCTGTGTCCACATCACTAAGGATCGATCATGGTCCAAACACACCAACACAGTCGTGAAGAGGGCACGACAACGCCTCTTTCCCCTAAGGAGGCTGAAAATATTTGGCATGGGCCCTCAGAGCCTCAAAAAGTTATACAGCTGAACCATTGAGAGCGTCTTGACTGGCTGCATCACCACTTAGTATGGCAACTACTCTGCCTCCGACCGCAAGGCGCTACAGAGGGTAGTGTGTACGGCCCAGCACATCACTGGGGCTGAGCTCCCTGCCATCCAGGACCTCTATACCAGGCGGTGTCAGAGGAAGGCCCTAAAAATTGTCAGACTCCGGCCACTGAATGTGATGCACTAAGTCTGGAACCAGGACCCTGAACAGCTTCTACCCCCAAGCTATAAGACTGCTGAATCGTTAGTTAAATAGTTAATCAAATAGCTACCCGGACTATCTGCATTGACCCTTTCTGCACTTTGTCTCATCACATGCACTGCTGCTACTGTTTATTATCTGTCACTTTATTCCTAGTTATATGTACATATCTACCTCTATTACCTCGTACCCCCCGCACATCGACTCGGTACTGACACCTTGTGTATATAGCCAAGTTATCGTTACTCATTGTGTATTTATTATTACGTGTTTTACTTTTCTGTTTCACCATTTTCTTTCTCTGCATTGTTGGGAAGGGCCCGTGAGTAAACATTTCACTGTTAGTCTACACAAATTGTTTACAAAGCATGTGACGAATAAAATGTGCATTGATTTGAGACTAGACCTACATACTGTACAGTTGAGTTCCTCCTCCAGGATTCATGCCCAGGCTTAGCTTAGAATTTAACTCCAATGTTGACAATTGAAAGACATTACATTGTCAACATTTGAGTTAAATTCTTAGCTACACCAGGCTGTGCATACTGTGCAAATACATACAGAACACTTAGTTCCACCAATTCAAAGTGCTAGTTATGGCGTTCGACTGTTAGTCCTTGGATTATTTATTTAGACCAGAGCAGAGGCACTGGATCATGGTTCAAACTGTGTTGTTGTTATTGCTCAGGACTTAGGCTATTATGAAACTGACTAGGGGCAGTGGGGCACAGTCAGCTGAGCACATCCCAATGGGCGGTTTTACCAAATGATAGTTATGGGGGGGTACAGGTCTGTCAATCTCTGACATGACGAATGATGAGTAGGCTTCCTGGCAGATACTTTGATCACAGAAGGGCTGTTTGGGAGGCACATAATTAGCTAGCTATACAGCAATGTTTCATGATTCATTGACGAACTAGCTAACGTTAACTAGTACGGAAATGTGAAACGTACATCTAGCTAAGCTAACTAACGTTTGCTAATTAGCTAACTTGACGTTAGCTAATTACTGGAGGGGAGCGGGACGTCAGCTAATTACCTAGTTGACGTTAATTAGCTACCGGTAGCGAGCTAGCTATTTAGCTAACTAGTAGGTAACCGACTTAGCTACCTACAAGCCAGAAAGCAAACAACTTTGGTGGATAACATGCTAGCAAAACATATTTGTCTTGAGTTAACTAGCTAGCTATCTAATCACCCGTTTATTTGGAAGATTCGGCTAGCTAACAACAGCGTAGAGGCCTGTCGACTTTCCACCGTCCCCGGTCTTTCCTGCATCGACATTGCCTTCGTGATATCTCACCTGGATGACCTCGTTGACCTCCCTGATACACTCCACCATATGCTGGAGGATCTGCTCGGCAGTCAGCACTTCGAAGCGGTAGTCCTCTTCCTCTTGCCCGGGCCCATGACCACTTCCCCCGGTCTCCAAACCCTCGTCCCGCTCCCCTCCAGCCTCTGCGGGATCGACCAGTTCCACCTCGTCCTCGCCTAGCTCCAGGGTGTCGTCCCCCGGCTCCTCCGCGCCGCTGTCTTCGCTGCATTCCTCGTCCTCGTCGAAGTCATAGTTATAGCCCTCGTCTGAGTCCATTGCTAGGTCGATATCGAGATGTCACAAGCCGACGTAGGTGCTTGGAAATGGGGCAGCCTGCTTGTCGTGGAATGGATCAAAACAAAAAAAACGGTCCGGTCGGTCTTGTATTTTTCAGTTGTAACGAAAATAACAACAAATGTCGCCGCTAGATGAACCAACAAAGAGACGCGGCGTCATGACGTACGTCACTTGGATAGATCAAATAAAAACATGGTAATGGCTAGAAGGGATCCAGCTTTTGTCAAATTTACGTAAAAATTTTATTTTTTTTGCATTTCATCTAACCCTTTTCCTAACCTTAACCTAATTTTCCTAACTGCTACGTTAATTATCCTAACCTTCTGCGTAAATTCTCCTAACCTGCTACGAAACGTAAAATCTGCTAATGGGGATCCATAATAAATACAAATCTGACGTTAATTTGACAAAAGCTGGATCCCTTCTAGCCTAAAAACATGATTAAAATGTTTTGTATTTTACTATCCGTGTTTTAAATAAAGTCAATTAAAATAATATTTTTGGGTATATTGAGTTCAGCTCAATGTTATTTAATTTTATGTGTGTAAGTCACTATGGAAGTTCTAGAGCGCACAGTTATATTTTGCTTAACAGCATTTTAAAACTTAAATTTACGTTATTTAGCAGACGCTCTTATCCAGAGCGATTTACAGTTAGTGAGTGCATACATTTTTCATACTGGCCCCCCGTGGGAATCGAACCCACTACCCTGGCGTTGCAAGCGCCATGCTCTACCAACTGAGCTACAGGAGGACAGTATACAAAGTAGTAAGAAATATATGTAATTGTTGTAAAAAAATAATTAAAAAAACGGAGTGTATTCTTTTACTATCATACTAAATTAAAATATTGAATTATTACACAATTTTTTCTTTAGATTGGTGATGTTAATATTAAAGTTTAGTCACCACGAATACATTCAATTGATTGCTTTAAACGGATTAATTATTTTGGTTTGTTACTATAGGCGCCTGTCCGTCGCTGTTATCATTTTTAAGCTCAAGTGGCCCAGAAAATCGGGGTCTCTGCATAAAAGTCGATGGCAAACAAATACACGGATTTCACAGTCAAGCTATCACTAAAATGAAATCCAACCCCTGTCAGAATCTCCATCTGACGTTCTAAAATTTAGATAACTTTTGTCCCCTGTTCTATTGATTTCAACATGTTATTTCTGGAAGTGATTAACACATTTTTTTTTTAGTTACACTTAGGGACAGATCCAATTTACTGGAGGGTGGTCCAAAATAAGCAAGGGTTGTCAAACTTTTTATTTTTTTTTGCTTTGGGGAGGGTTGTGTGGTTTTTTATTGGGCACAGGGTAGAGTGTTTTTTTCCCTGGTTTAAGTTCGCTCTTTTACTATATAATTTCTTTCATTGTATTCATTTAGCAGACGCTCTTATCCAGAGCGACTTACAGTTAAGTGAGTGCATACATTTTCATACTGGCTCCCCGTGGGAAACTAACCCACAACCCTGGCGTTGCAAGCGCCATGCTCTACCAACTGAGCTACAGGGGACTACATCCTAGACACATGTCCTCATCTGCTTGCATGTGCCTCCCCTATATCAAGGTGTTTTGGTACTTCCCCTATGCACTATGCTTTTCAGTGTGCTAACTTTTACTATACCACAGGTCAGTATAGTCTACCAGTGTAATGGACTACCCACCATTCATAGTGACAATAGTGGATCGGTTATCCAGTTCTGCAATAGGCTAACTAGCAATCATACCACACATTAAAAGCTGCATAAATTTTTTTATATGAATCGACAAGAACAAATAGGAATAGCTGATAGGCAGTGGAGAGCCCAGGTGCATCATGAAAGAACAGTGAAGACATGACACACAGTTAAAAAATCTCCCCTATTGATCTTGTTTAGGGACAACACAATGATCCTGCTGAATGTGCTGTCTGTTGCAGATCATCATTCTCCCAAGTCGTCCTATAATAATGTAGCCACGTGCTCCCGGCAGGCCCAGTTATTCAGGAAAGCTTAACACGCGCTCTGCCTCCTCTCCAATCAGAGCAGCTATTCCTCCAGCACCTAGAACCTATAACGCTTCAATTAAATATAGCCTAAATATGTGTTGTTTAACTTTTTTTAATGTATTACCTTTTATATGTGGCATAAACACAACCAGTGACAATGTTTTAATCTAATTAGGCTACTTTAAAAGTCTCCTGTAGGTATGCGCACGTTCATCCAAAATACACTATACATACAAAAGTATGTGGACATCCCTTTAAATTAGTGGATTTAGCTATTTCAGCCACACCCGTTGCTGACAGGTGTATAAAATTAAGCACACAGCCATGCAATCTCCATAGACAAACATTGGCAGCAGAATGGCCTTACTGATGAGCTCAGTGACTTTCAACGTGACACCTTCATAGGATGCCACCTTTCCAACAAGTCAGTTCCTCAAATGTCTGCCCTGCTAGAGCTGCCCTGGTCAACTGTAAGTGCTGTTATTGTGAAGTGGAAACGTCTAGGAGCAACAATGGCTCAGCCACGAAGTGGTAGGGCACACAAGCGCACAGAAGAGGACCGCAGATGAAGCTTGTAAAAATAATCTGTCCTCGGTTGCAACACTCACTACTGAGTTCCAAATTGCCTCTGGAAGCAACTTCAGCACAATAACTGTTAATCAGGAGTTTCATGAAATGGGTTTCTAGGGCTGAGCAGCCGCACACAAGCCTAAGATCACCATGCACAATGCCAAGCGTCGGCTAGATTGGTTTAAAGCTCACCACCATTGGACTCTGGAGCAGTGGAAACGCGTTCTCTGGAGTGATTAATCACGCTTCACCATCTCGCAGTTTCTGGGTTTGGCGGATGCTAGGAAAGTGCTATCTGCCCCAATGCATAGTCCCAACTGTAAAGTTTGGTGGAGGAGGAATAATGGTCTGGGGCTGTTTTTCATGGTTCGGGCTAGGGCCCTTAGTTCCAGTGAAAGGAAATCTTAACGCTACAGCATACAATGACATTCTAGACGATTCTGTATTTCCAACTTTGTGGCAACAGTTTGGGGAAGGCCCTTTCCTGTTTCAGCATGACAATGCCCCCGTGCACAAAGCGAGGTCCATACAGAAATGTTTTGTCGAGATCAATGTGATAGAACTTGACTGGCCTGCACAGAGCCCTGACCTCAACCCCATCAAACACCTTTGGGATGAATTGGAACGCCGACTGCGAGCCAGGCCTAATCGCCCAACATCAGTGCCCGACCTCACTAATGCTCTTGTGGCTGAATGGAAGCAAGTCCCCACAGCAAAGTTCCAACCTCTAGTGGAAAGCCTTCCCAGAAGAGTGGAGGCTGTTATAGCAGCAAAGGGGGGACCAACTCCATATTAATGCCCATGATTAGATGTTAGACGAGTAGGCGTCCACATACTTTTGGTCAAGAAGTGTATAATTCCAGCATCCTCAAAATGACTTGACATTAACCAGGTTTCCACCCAACACTTTTGTCCATAATAATCTCATCATATAGCAGGCTATACCAGTACTGTACAGGGCCGGCGTTATGGGCGGGCTCTAGGGCGCCTTGCCCGCCCTACCGTACCTCCTTGCCCATCCAAATAAAATATTGAAATATTGATCATTTATTTGATCGAGACGCGCGCCGACAGACACTCAATCTCAGATAAAGCATCCGAGAGAGCGAAACAGCGCCACTCTGTCTCCGTGTAGACCATGTATCTGATACTGTCTGGACAAAAAGAGTATGGCATGTCATACTTTTTCTGGCCAGACCGCATCAGATACATGCGCTACATATAAGTAATGCCCCTTGCCGCGCGGTGAAACACCGCTTCACATTCATTTTCAACGGAAGGAAAGCGGTGAGAGGGCGGTGCGAAAGACAGCATTTCCCAGCTTTATGGAAATCACCCAGCGGCGGCGACCAATCATATCGAGTGGTTCCCATGACGACTTTGACGCTAAGCGACCCAAGGCTGAGAGGCTTCTTCAGCAAAGATGGCTGACAAAAATACTAGGACGGAAGCAAATGTAAGTAATTATAACGTCATAACGAATCATGCAAAAAAATGTACAGTTGAGAGGAATATGTTAGTTATTGTAGAGACAAACGATTATGCATATTTTTTTTGTCATAAAGTTAATTTACAAAAATCGCTATTTAGCTAGCTAGCTAGCTAGCTGACTCGCTAACATTAGCCAGCTGCTAACTAGCTTAATCGTCGTTTTGACATGAGTATGAAATTGTAATTCTGGTTGTTTAATGTTGTAGGGACTCCTGAGAAAACCAGCAAACCAGGCTGTCGTCTTGTGGAACAGTGGATGTAAAGAATCTAGCGTAGAATCCCGTATTATCGGCATATTCAACAGCGTTTAAGAAATATATTACCTTCAACAGTGTTATCTTGTGATCAAGCATTCAATGTTTTGTGATTATTGGTGTCGTAAAAATGTTAGCTAACGGTTTAGCAATTAGCAAGTTTGACATTTCATTTGAAAATATTACTGTTATCTGCTTTTGATAAGCGGTTTAGCAAAAAAATACGTCCCGTATTATCTGTATACGGCCCCCAGTTATTGGGCACCTTACTATTTTGTTCAATTACAAGATATATCCGTTTAATTTTGTTGAAAAAAAGAGACACCAACCACGTACCGGAAGTGTTTACTAGATAGTTGGCTAGTTGGCTAGTCTTCCGGTAAAAAATAATGATTTGCCTGTCAACTTTTCATTGCGTAGCCCGGTGCGCCCTCTTGTGGACTCTTAAAAAATGGTTCTTCACCAACATATTCAGTGTTGTAACCAAATGAAATATGAGTTAATAATTTACATCAAATACACTTTAATTTCAGTTATGTGCATTAACATAAAACAATGAAAACACTGTTGGAGTTTGTGTTGCAGAGGTGCACTTGGAAAGTAAAGGAAGAAATACACAAGATGGGTTCAATAAATATATATATAATATTTTAGACATTTATTTTTTTGAACAAATAAATAATTTCATATGAACACAAACAAAACAATTCAATCTCGACCTCCATCCCTATATTGTCACAAAAATCCCAATAAAAATCCAGCTCCACCGCTACCTCTGGATCCCACTGCACACACCTGCAGTGGAACCAGTGCTGGCAAAAGTCACAGCACACCCATGGCACCTCGGATCTACACTCCTGAGAGGAGCTTGCAGGCGGATCACGCTCCCCACAGCGAGTGGTGTCTTCTTTTATAAAAAATAAAATAATAATACAAATTGATTAATATGGTTTTGCAAAATGTAGAAGTTCTTCAACAACAATAGTAATTGATACAACTGAGAGAGCGAGAAAAACAGATTATGAAGTACCTGAGAGTGGTGCCATGGGTGGTGTGACAGATGTGACCGGTGTAGCTTTTCTCTTCCTTTTCTGTGCTGCAGTTTGAGAGAAAGTAGTGTTAGACAGAGCATGTTGCATGAAAACCCTTTTCAACTTTTTTACATCAATACCTCTGGAGGAAGCTGCAGAGGTTTTGGAGGAGGCGGAGATGACTTGAGGGCTGGTGCTATGGACTGTAGATATATAAAGATATATATATATTTTTTTTTACATTGCTGCTTTATAAAACAGATAACAAACAGTCATTTTTTCGTAATTTAACATGTGTTTACCTGTGGAGGTGACGGTATTCAAATTGCAGGGGGCCAGGGACACCAGACGAGGCTGCTACGGTGGTGTGACCAGGGGAGACTGAGGAGGCAGTTGGTCCAGAGGAGGCCGTGTTGGTGGTGACAGACATGGGGGGTGGTGTGCATCGCGGTGGTGGTGGACAAAACCGCCGACGATGGCTTGGAGGAGCTGGTGTTTGTAATGGTGGGGTTGAGGGGCCGACGATGGTGTGGCCGGGAGAGTAGGCATGTGGCCTTCTTCTGCAGCTCCTACATGTGGCCTTCTTCCGGCGGCTCCTACAGGTGTTGCACACTGGGAGGCACTGGCAGTGGTGATGCAGCTGTCAGGAGTGGTTCCAGCAGGGGGGTCCAGCAGAGGCGATGGCGTCAATGGTCTCATCCATGGCAGCCCTCTCCTGTGCCCTCTGTGTTCTGAGGGCTGCCCGACGCTCTTTCTCCTCTGCCCCGGCCCTCTCCTTCTCACCCCTCTCCTGCCACTGGCGCGTGTATTCCTCCCCCGGTGAGGCATGTGGCGACCACAGGGAGTCTTCTGTATCGGTCCAGCCGATACTTCAGGACAGTAAGGATGTGCCCCAGGTCCTTCGCTATCAGCCCCCTCTATTAGGGGGTGCTCTTCTAGAGCTAGGGATAGGACTGGAGCAGCGGGCTGGGACTGGGGCAGGGGCTGAGGGTCCTCCTGTGGTCGCTGGGACGAGGAGGTGCTGATGGAGGCACAGTGCTGCTGGTTCCAGTAGAGGCGTTTGGGACCCGGTAGGGTCCGAGACGGCATTAAACGGGATCCTTCAATGGCTGAAGGGTCAAAAGGGAAGAGGCCACACTTCTTAAACCCTTCCACCACATAGCGCATGTCCTTGCATCGCTGGTACGGGTAGTGGAATACTCTGGCAAATTCTGATTTGTTTACCATGTAGGATTGGTCAAAATGGCTAAGGTCTCCAGCTACCTTGGAGAACTCAGCCTTTAAAGGGCCAAAGTATGCCACGTCCAGCGGCTGCAGGACACGGGTGCAGTGTGGTGGAAGACAAAGAAGTAGAACCCCTTCCCTTAGTGCCACCGCGAGCACTTCCGGGTCCATGTGGCTCTTGTGCCCATCAAAGAGGAGAAGGCGAGGGCGCTTTTTCACTGCATACTTAATGAAGTGCTGAAACCACTTCCTGAACAGGTCCCCGTCAATGTAGCCACTGCTTGACCGTCCATACAAGGCTTGGGGGGGGGGGCTCCCAGTGTGTAGTGGCCACCGGGGAAACACTTGGGGTAGATGATAAACGGGGGGACGTCCTCCCCAGTTGCGTTGAAGCAGGCCAGCACTGTGATGTGCTCCTTGGTCCCCGGAGCCTGCTGGTCCACGTGTTTTGCGCCCCGGGGAGCCAGCACTTTGTGCCTGCTCTGGTCGCTACGAAACCCAGACTCATCGCAGTTATAGATTTGTCTGGGTTTCTCCCTCAACCCACTCTCCTCCTAGTGCTTCTCATAAGAAGTGAAGAAGGTGTCCATCATCGGACGTGTGGCACACTCAGCTCTCCCCCTGTCCAGGGTGTCCGGCCTCCTCATGCTCAGGTTCGCTCTCCCCCTGTCCAGGGTGTCCGGCCTCCTCATGCTCAGGTTCGCTCTCCCCCTGTCCAGGGTGTCCGGCCTCCTCATGCTCAGGTTCGCTCTCCCCCTGTCCAGGGTGTCCGGCCTCCTCATGCTCAGGTTCTTGTGCCTCCTCCTGAACATTTCCCACCACCTCTTCCCCAGTGGTGGGATTGTTTCCCCTGGGTGCCGAAACCTACAATAGAATACATATAATTGTCCATCCAGGATGAAAATGTTTGTTTTGGCATCACCATACACATCCACATTTACATCACACACATTGAGAACAGTCAGTCCACCAATCTACATACATAAACACATAGAACACCAAATACCTGCGTATTTTGTCGGCGTATTTCATCAGCCTCTGTCTGGTGAAGGGGAACCCATGGCTGGCGCAGTAGATACAGTACTGCACCAGAGACTTTTCATCCTCTGGTGCAAGCAATGTGGGTGGTCCACTGCGACAACCATGGGTCACCCGGCCGCTCAGCCTGTCCGCCAGGGTCTGCCGAGGTACACCATGCACCTTGGTAGATAAGAAAAGAAAACTGTTACTAGCAGATAAAATTCACATACACATGGTAATCTCCTAAAAACAAAAGATGCCTAACCTTGGCAGCCTGGTGGATAGCCATCCCTGCCCCATGAGTCCTCCATGGCATGGAACATGTCCACCTCACTCCACTGCTTCCTCTTGACTTTCTCCATGCTGCAGTGGTAAATACATGTAGCTAAATAACTTGGCATACTATACACATTTTAGAAAGATATCTCCATGTGAATATGTATAAACATTTACATTTCAGAGCTAAGGCATTGAAAGGTGATGAAAGTTTTCACAATAACTGAAAGTGTACCCACGTTTTTTGTTTGATGTTATCTGTAATGAAAATTAGTGTCCCAATTAGTGTAATATTGATGCATACATTGTACCATATAACTAAATACTGCCTCTATGTAGCTGTTGTAAGTTGAAACATAGCCAACAGTGATAGGTGTCAAAAAGTTCATGGTTCAAAGTTCCAAATAAATTTTTGCAGATTGTGCAAAACGCCTCCGTCAGAGGACTCCAATTTTGATACGGTAAAGCTTGACAACATGCAGCTGTTTTAAAGCACGTCAGTTCCGTGATATGTATTATCTAACACTTACAATTTCTTTCCTTTTTGCTTACTTAGCAGTTCTATCAACATTTAGCAACTAAGATAGCAACATTAGAAAATCCGTTAGCTATATTTCAGAGGTAAAAAGTTGGATATTAAATTAGGTGTGGTCTGTCGCGCAGTCGAATTTTACAATATGCAGCGTGTTCCACTAAATGTGTACATATAACTTTTTTGAAAACTCTCAAAACCTAACTTAACTTACATAAATTGCACTGAAAATCGGTGGTCAGCTAGCTAAAAGGGTGTCGTTAGTCACAAAATGTACCGTTATTTTTCAGTCCATTTAAATGTTGAGCTCGAGGTGATTCAGTCCTCCAACCGCTAGAGTGTCCGAGGTCAG
The DNA here is from genome assembly GCF_020615455.1 of Coregonus clupeaformis. Taxonomy (NCBI): domain Eukaryota; kingdom Metazoa; phylum Chordata; class Actinopteri; order Salmoniformes; family Salmonidae; genus Coregonus; species Coregonus clupeaformis. The sequence goes on along the minus strand of NW_025535194.1, from coordinate 36,756 downwards.
CGGGAAATTAGCTAACTATAACGTCATAACGAATCATGCAAAAAATGTACAGTTGAGAGGAATATGTTAGTTAATGTAGAGACAAACGATTATGCATATTTTTTTTGTCATAAAGTTAATTTACAAAAATCGCTATTTAGCTAGCTAGCTAGCTGACTCGCTAACATTAGCCAGCTGCTAACTAGCTTTATCGTCGTTTTGACATGAGTACGAAATTGTAATTCTGGTTGTTTAATGTTTTAGGGACCCCTGAGAAAACCAGCAAACCAGGCTGTCGTCTTGTGGAACAGTGGATGTAAAGAATCTAGCTAGCTAAAGCATTTACTGCAAATTGAATGTACAATTGTGTAAGCTTGATTGCTGATATTTGCCTTGCAATGCAGCTGAAGTAACGTAGCTAGCTAACTATTTTCTTGCTTATTGTGCAGTGGAAGATAAATACCTCACATTGTAGCCTGTACATTGAATGTATTCACTGATCATGTACTTTACCTTGGAAAATAAAGGTGCGGTTCAGGTATGAATGTGTGTGAAAACGTTATGTTTCATTCATAACCAATACCAGGTGTATTAAACTCCAGTCTTTGAATGATGCTGTGTCTGCACGTATGTGTTAAGTTGCGTCAATTCAAATCTGGTATTTGTTAGAAATAGCATAATTCAAATCTGGTATTGGAATAAGAGAAAACATAATTAAGAGATCTTCAATCCAAGCTAAATTTATTATATGCAAAATGTATGTATGATAAGTATGAAGGTTCGTATACGGGCTCACTGAAATACCACGCAGGGCACTCAGAGAACTGAAATACCACGCAGGGCAGACAGAGAACTGATCCATTGTTCTAAGTTCTTCTTCAAATACTCTGACAGAGGTCCTTGCTGGCCAATCAGAGTAGAGACTGAGCGTGGTTTAGACTTACTCAGCCAATCGTTGGCGCACAGGCTGGTCCCAGCCCCTTGGCGCTTCACTGTTGCCAGGTGTCTAGTTGTTTTGCAACTTTATCCAGAAAGTCAGCACTTTTGCAGTACACATGTCCTTGAGCGCGGTTTAACAAAGAGGCTGTGTTCGTGTCTGTGTGAGACACAAGTTCTTATCTCCCCCTACTCCCTAACAGCTCCTCACATGAATCACAGCTTGTTATGTGAAACAATTTATATCAGTACAGTACAAACCTATTATGTTTAATCATTAATGCATTCTTTCTAAGCTAGGCATCACATCTAGATCCCCAGATATTGGAACAAAAAGAGGTCAATACACGTCTTCTAAAATAGACTAGTATTTTAATTAATGCAAAACACTTGAATTGGTAAATATGATGTTCGTATATACGGGCCCACTGAAACACCACGCAGGGCAGTCAGAGAACTGAGCCATTGTTATAAGTTCTTCTTTAAATACTCTGACAGAGGTAGTTCCTGCTCTAGGCAGGCCTATCAGAGTAGAGGCTGGGCGTGGTTTAGACTTACCGAGCCTATCGTTGGCGCTCAGGCTGGTCCCATCCCCTTGGCGCTTCACTGTTGCCAGGTGTTAGTTGTTTTGCAACTTGTCTCGAGTCAGCAACCTCAGACATAGTTTTCTTCTTCATGTTGCAGTACTTTGTCCTTGAGCGGTTTAACAAAGAGGCAGTGTGTGTGTCTGTGTGAATCACAAGTCTGTCTCAGCCTACCCCCTAACGGTTCCTCACATTAATCACAGCTTGTTATGTTAAACAATCTATATCAGTACAGCACAAACCTATTATGTTTAATCATTAATGTATTCTTTCTAAGCTAGGCATCACATCTAGTTATAAGAAAATAGATCCCCACATATGTATTACAATTAAACAGTGTTCACCAATCCTGGTTCTGGGACATCAATGGTTACACATTGTAACTCTGCCGTAGACTAGAACACATGATTTAACTACACTGAACAAAAATATAAATGCAACATGTAAAGTGTTGATTTCATGAGCCGAAATAAAAGATCCCAGAAATGTTCCATAACGCACAAAAAGCTTATTTCTCTCAAATTGTGGACAAATTTGTTTCCATCCCTGTTAGTGAGCATTTCTCCCTTGCCAAGATAATCCATCCACTTGACAGGTGTGACGTATCAAGAAGCTTCTTCTTCTTCTTCTGTGGGTTCTATGGCAGACTACAACCCAAAAAGGTGTATTGCCGCCACCAACTGGACGGGTTGAAACCAAAACAAGGTAAAAAGAAAATCTATACTGATAGGAAACTCCCACTTCTTCCTTCTTTTAAATCTCCATATCTCCCTTCTCCGGCTCTAGGCCCTGAGGGGGTGGTAATCTCCATATCTCCCTTCTCCGGCTCTAGGCCCTGAGGGGGTGGTAATCTCCATATCTCCCTTCTCCGGCTCTAGGCCCTGAGGGGGTGGTAATCTCCATATCTCCCTTCTCCGGCTCTAGGCCCTGAGGGGTGGTAATCTCCATATCTCCCTTCTCCGGCTCTAGGCCCTGAGGGTGTGGTAATCTCCATATCTCCCTTCTCCGGCTCTAGGCCCTGAGGGGGTGGTAATCTCCATATCTCCCTTCTCCGGCTCTAGGCCCTGAGGTGGTAATCTCCATATCTCCCTTCTCCGGCTCTAGGCCCTGAGGGGGTGGTAATCTCCATATCTCCCTTCTCCGGCTCTAGGCCCTGAGGGGGTGGTAATCTCCATATCTCCCTTCTCCGGCTCTAGGCCCTGAGGGGGTGGTAATCTCCATATCTCCCTTCTCCGGCTCTAGGCCCTGAGGGGGTGGTAATCTCCATATCTCCCTTCTCCGGCTCTAGGCCCTGAGGGGGTGGTAATCTCCATATCTCCCTTCTCCGGCTCTAGGCCCTGAGGGGTGGTAATCTCCATATCTCCCTTCTCCGGCTCTAGGCCCTGAGGGGGTGGTAATCTCCATATCTCCCTTCTCCGGCTCTAGGCCCTGAGGGGTGGTAATCTCCATATCTCCCTTCTCCGGCTCTAGGCCCTGAGGGGGTGGTAATCTCCATATCTCCCTTCTCCGGCTCTAGGCCCTGAGGGGGTGGTAATCTCCATATCTCCCTTCTCCGGCTCTAGGCCCTGAGGGGGTGGTAATCTCCATATCTCCTTCTCCGGCTCTAGGCCCTGAGGGGGTGGTAATCTCCATATCTCCCTTCTCCGGCTCTAGGCCCTGAGGGGTGGTAATCTCCATATCTCCCTTCTCCGGCTCTAGGCCCTGAGGGGGTGGTAATCTCCATATCTCCTTCTCCGGCTCTAGGCCCTGAGGTTATCTCCCCTGAGGGTGGGTAATCTCCATATCTCCCTTCTCCGGCTCTAGGCCCTGAGGGGGTGGTAATCTCCATATCTCCCTTCTCCGGCTCTAGGCCCTGAGGGGGTGGTAATCTCCATATCTCCCTTCTCCGGCTCTAGGCCCTGAGGGGGTGGTAATCTCCATATCTCCCTTCTCCGGCTCTAGGCCCTGAGGGGGTGGTAATCTCCATATCTCCCTTCTCCGGCTCTAGGCCCTGAGGGGGTGGTAATCTCCATATCTCCCCTTCTCCGGCTCTAGGCCCTGAGGGGGTGGTAATCTCCATATCTCCCTTCTCCGGCTCTAGGCCCTGAGGGGGTGGTAATCTCCATATCTCCCTTCTCCGGCTCTAGGCCCTGAGGGGGTGGTAATCTCCATATCTCCCTTCTCCGGCTCTAGGCCCTGAGGGGTGGTAATCTCCATATCTCCCTTCTCCGGCTCTAGGCCCTGAGGGGGTGGTAATCTCCATATCTCCCTTCTCCGGCTCTAGGCCCTGAGGGGGTGGTAATCTCCATATCTCCCTTCTCCGGCTCTAGGCCCTGAGGGGGTGGTAATCTCCATATCTCCCTTCTCCGGCTCTAGGCCCTGAGGGGGTGGTAATCTCCATATCTCCCTTCTCCGGCTCTAGGCCCTGAGGGGGTGGTAATCTCCATATCTCCCTTCTCCGGCTCTAGGCCCTGAGGGGGTGGTAATCTCCATATCTCCCTTCTCCGGCTCTAGGCCCTGAGGGGTGGTAATCTCCATATCTCCCTTCTCCGGCTCTAGGCCCTGAGGGGGTGGTAATCTCCATATCTCCCTTCTCCGGCTCCTAGGCCCTGAGGGGTGGTAATCTCCATATCTCCCTTCTCCGGCTCTAGGCCCTGAGGGGGGTGGTAATCTCCATATCTCCCTTCTCCGGCTCTAGGCCCTGAGGGGGTGGTAATCTCCATATCTCCCTTCTCCGGCTCTAGCCCCTGAGGGGGTGGTAATCTCCATATCTCCCTTCTCCGGCTCTAGGCCCTGAGGGGGTGGTAATCTCCATATCTCCCTTCTCCGGCTCTAGGCCCTGAGGGGGTGGTAATCTCCATATCTCCCTTCTCCGGCTCTAGGCCCTGAGGGGGTGGTAATCTCCATATCTCCCTTCTCCGGCTCTAGGCCCTGAGGGTGGTAATCTCCATATCTCCCTTCTCCGGCTCTAGGCCCTGAGGGGTGGTAATCTCCATATCTCCCTTCTCCGGCTCTAGGCCCTGAGGGGGTGGTAATCTCCATATCTCCCTTCTCCGGCTCTAGGCCCTGAGGGGGTGGTAATCTCCATATCTCCCTTCTCCGGCTCTAGGCCCTGAGGGGGTGGTAATCTCCATATCTCCCTTCTCCGGCTCTAGGCCCTGAGGGGGTGGTAATCTCCATATCTCCCTTCTCCGGCTCTAGGCCCTGAGGGGGTGGTAATCTCCATATCTCCCTTCTCCGGCTCCTAGGCCCTGAGGGGGTGGTAATCTCCATATCTCCCTTCTCCGGCTCCTAGGCCCTGAGGGGGTGGTAATCTCCATATCTCCCTTCTCCGGCTCTAGGCCCTGAGGGGGTGGTCATCTCCATATCTCCCTTCTCCCGGCTCTAGGCCCTGAGGGGGTGGTCATCTCCATATCTCCCTTCTCCGGCTCTAGGCCCTGAGGGGGTGGTCATCTCCATATCTCCCTTCTCCGGCTCTAGGCCCTGAGGGGGTGGTCATCTCCATATCTCCCTTCTCCGGCTCTAGGCCCTGAGGGGGTGGTCATCTCCATATCTCCCTTCTCCGGCTCTAGGCCCTGAGGGGGTGGTCATCTCCATATCTCCCTTCTCCGGCTCTAGGCCCTGAGGGGGTGGTCATCTCCATATCTCCCTTCTCCGGCTCTAGGCCCTGAGGGGTGGTCATCTCCATATCTCCCTTCTCCGGCTCTAGGCCCTGAGGGGGTGGTAATCTCCATATCTCCCTTCTCCGGCTCTAGGCCCTGAGGGGGTGGTAATCTCCATATCTCCCTTCTCCGGCTCTAGGCCCTGAGGGGGTGGTAATCTCCATATCTCCCTTCTCCGGCTCTAGGCCCTGAGGTGGTAATCTCCATATCTCCCTTCTCCGGCTCTAGGCCCTGAGGGGGTGGTAATCTCCATATCTCCCTTCTCCGGCTCTAGGCCCTGAGGGGGTGGTAATCTCCATATCTCCCTTCTCCGGCTCTAGGCCCTGAGGGGGTGGTAATCTCCATATCTCCCTTCTCCGGCTCTAGGCCCTGAGGGGTGGTAATCTCCATATCTCCCTTCTCCGGCTCTAGGCCCTGAGGGGGTGGTAATCTCCATATCTCCCTTCTCCGGCTCTAGGCCCTGAGGGGGTGGTAATCTCCATATCTCCCTTCTCCGGCTCTAGGCCCTGAGGGGGGTGGTAATCTCCATATCTCCCTTCTCCGGCTCTAGGCCCTGAGGGGGTAAATCTCATATCTCCCTTCTCGGGCTCTAGGACCTGAGGGGGTGGTAATCTCCATATCTCCCTTCTCCGGCTCTAGGCCCTGAGGGGGTGGTAATCTCCATATCTCCCTTCTCCGGCTCTAGGCCCTGAGGGGGTGGTAATCTCCATATCTCCCTTCTCCGGCTCTAGGCCCTGAGGGGGTGGTAATCTCCATATCTCCCTTCTCCGGCTCTAGGCCCTGAGGGGGTGGTAATCTCCATATCTCCCTTCTCCGGCTCTAGGCCCTGAGGGGGTGGTAATCTCCATATCTCCCTTCTCCGGCTCTAGGCCCTGAGGGGGTGGTAATCTCCATATCTCCCTTCTCCGGCTCTAGGCCCTGAGGGGGTGGTAATCTCCATATCTCCCTTCTCCGGCTCTAGGCCCTGAGGGGGTTCTCTCCCCTAGCCTGAGGGGGTGGTAATCTCCATATCTCCCTTCTCCGGCTCTAGGCCCTGAGGGGGTGGTAATCTCCATATCTCCCTTCTCCGGCTCTAGGCCCTGAGGGGGTGGTAATCTCCATATCTCCCTTCTCCGGCTCTAGGCCCTGAGGGGTGGTAATCTCCAATCTCCTTCTCCGGCTCTAGCCTGAGGGGGTGTCTCCATATCTCCCTTCTCCGGCTCTAGGCCCTGAGGGGGTGGTAATCTCCATATCTCCCTTCTCCGGCTCTAGGCCCTGAGGGGGTGGTAATCTCCATATCTCCCTTCTCCGGCTCTAGGCCCTGAGGGGGTGGTAATCTCCATATCTCCCTTCTCCGGCTCTAGGCCCTGAGGGGGTGGTAATCTCCATATCTCCCTTCTCCGGCTCTAGGCCCTGAGGGGGTGGTCATCTCCATATCTCCCTTCTCCGGCTCTAGGCCCTGAGGGGGTGGTAATCTCCATATCTCCCTTCTCCGGCTCTAGGCCCTGAGGGGGTGGTAATCTCCATATCTCCCTTCTCCGGCTCTAGGCCCTGAGGGGGTGGTAATCTCCATATCTCCTTCTCCGGCTCTAGGCCCTGAGGGGGTGGTCATCTCCATATCTCCCTTCTCCGGCTCTAGGCCCTGAGGGGGTGGTCATCTCCATATCTCCCTTCTCCGGCTCTAGGCCCTGAGGGGGTGGTCATCTCCATATCTCCCTTCTCCGGCTCTAGGCCCTGAGGGGGTGGTAATCTCCATATCTCCCTTCTCCGGCTCCTAGGCCCTGAGGGGGTGGTCATCTCCATATCTCCCTTCTCCGGCTCTAGGCCCTGAGGGGTGGTATCTCCTGCCCATATCTCCATCTCCGTCTAGGCCCCGAGGTGGTATCTCCATATCTCCCTTCTCCGGCTCTAGGCCCTGAGGGGGTGGTAATCTCCATATCTCCCTTCTCCGGCTCTAGGCCCTGAGAGGGTGCCGTGGTAATCTCCATATCTCCCTTCTCCGGCTCTAGGCCCTGAGGGGTGGTAATCTCCATATCTCCCTTCTCCGGCTCTAGGCCCTGAGGGGTGGTCATCTCCATATCTCCCTTCTCCGGCTCTAGGCCCTGAGGGGGTGGTAATCTCCATATCTCCCTTCTCCGGCTCTAGGCCCTGAGGGGGTGGTAATCTCCATATCTCCCTTCTCCGGCTCTAGGCCCTGAGGGGTGGTAATCTCCATATCTCCCTTCTCCGGCTCTAGGCCCTGAGGGGGGGTAATCTCCATATCTCCCTTCTTCCCGGCTCTAGGCCCTGAGGTGTGGTAATCTCCATATCTCCCTTCTCCGGCTCTAGGCCCTGAGGGTGGTAATCTCCATATCTCCCTTCTCCGGCTCTAGGCCCGGAGGGGGTGGTAATCTCCATATCTCCTTCTCCGGCTCTAGGCCCTGAGGGGGTGGTAATCTCCATATCTCCCTTCTCCGGCTCTAGGCCCTGGAGGGGTGGTAATCTCCATATCTCCCTTCTCCGGCTCTAGGCCCTGAGGGGTGGTAATCTCCATATCTCCCTTCTCCGGCTCTAGGCCCTGAGGGGTGGTAATCTCCATATCTCCCTTCTCCGGCTCTAGGCCCTGAGGGGGTGGTAATCTCCATATCTCCCTTCTCCGGCTCTAGGCCCTGGGGTGTTCCCGCTCTAGGCCTGGGTGGTAATCTCCATATCTCCTTCTCCGGCTCTAGGCCCTGAGGGGGTGGTAATCTCCATATCTCCCTTCTCCGGCTCTACCCTGAGTGGTAATCTCGCTCCCTTTCCGGCTCTAGGCCCTGAGGGGTGGTAATCTCCATATCTCCCTTCTCCGGCTCTAGGCCCTGAGGGGGTGGTAATCTCCATATCTCCCTTCTCCGGCTCTAGGCCCTGAGGGGGTGGTAATCTCCATATCTCCCTTCTCCGGCTCTAGGCCCTGAGGGGGTGGAATCTCCATATCTCCCTTCTCCGGCTCTCAGGCCCTGAGGGGTGGTAATCTCCATATCTCCTTCTCCGGCTCTAGGCCCTGAGGGGTGGTAATCTCCATATCTCCCCGGCTCTAGGCCCTGAGGGGGTGGTAATCTCCATATCTCCCTTCTCCGGCTCTAGGCCCTGAGGGGGTGGTAATCTCCATATCTCTCCCTTCTCCGGCTCTAGGCCCTGAGGGGGTGGTAATCTCCATATCTCCCTTCTCCGGCTCTAGGCCCTGAGGGGGTGGTAATCTCCATATCTCCCTTCTCCGGCTCTAGGCCCTGAGGGGAGTGGTAATCTCCATATCTCCCTTCTCCGGCTCTAGGCCCTGAGGGTGGTAATCTCCATATCTCCCTTCTCCGGCTCTAGGCCCTGAGGGGGTGGTAATCTCCATATCTCCCTTCTCCGGCTCTAGGGTGTCCGGCTCTAGGCCCTGAGGGGTGGTAATCTCCATATCTCCCTTCTCCGGCTCTAGGCCCTGAGGGGGTGGTAATCTCCATATCTCCCTTCTCCGGCTCTAGGCCCTGAGGTGGTAATCTCTAATCTCCTCTATCTCCCTGAGTTAATCTCCCGGCTCTAGGCCCTGAGGGGGGTGGTAATCTCCATATCTCCCCTTCTCCGGCTCTAGGCCCTGAGGGGGTGGTAATCTCCATATCTCCCTTCTCCCGGCTCTAGGCCCTGAGGGGGTGGTAATCTCCATATCTCCCTTCTCCGGCTCTAGGCCCTGAGGGGTGGTAATCTCCATATCTCCCTTCTCCGGCTCTAGGCCCTGAGGGTGGTAATCTCCATATCTCCCTTCTCCGGCTCTAGGCCCTGAGGGGTGGTAATCTCCATATCTCCCTTCTCCGGCTCTAGGCCCTGAGGGGGTGGTAATCTCCATATCTCCCTTCTCCGGCTCTAGGCCCTGAGGGTGGTAATCTCCATATCTCCCTTCTCCGGCTCTAGGCCCTGAGGGTGTGGTCTCCATATCTCCCTTCTCTCGGCTCTAGGCCCTGAGGGGGGTGGTAATCTCCATATCTCCCTTCTCCGGCTCTAGGCCCTGAGGGGTGGTAATCTCCATATCTCCCTTCTCCGGCTCTAGGCCCTGAGGGGGTGGTAATCTCCATATCTCCCTTCTCCGGCTCTAGGCCCTGAGGGGGTGGTAATCTCCATATCTCCCTTCTCCGGCTCTAGGCCCTGAGGGGTGGTAATCTCCATATCTCCCTTCTCCGGCTCTAGGCCCTGAGGGGGTGGTAATCTCCATATCTCCCTTCTCCGGCTCTAGGCCCTGAGGGGGTGGTAATCTCCATATCTCCCTTCTCCGGCTCTAGGCCCTGAGGGGGTGGTAATCTCCATATCTCCCTTCTCCGGCTCTAGGCCCTGAGGGGGTGGTAATCTCCATATCTCCCTTCTCCGGCTCTAGGCCCTGAGGTGGTAATCTCCATATCTCCCTTCTCCGGCTCTAGGCCCTGAGGGGTGGTAATCTCCATATCTCCCTTCTCCGGCTCTAGGCCCTGAAGGGTGGTAATCTCCATATCTCCCTTCTCCGGCTCTAGGCCCTGAGGGGGTGGTAATCTCCATATCTCCCTTCTCCGGCTCTAGGCCCTGAGGGGTGGTAATCTCCATATCTCCCTTCTCCGGCTCTAGGCCCTGAGGGGGTGGTAATCTCCATATCTCCCTTCTCCGGCTCTAGGCCCTGAGGGGGTGGTAATCTCCATATCTCCCTTCTCCGGCTCTAGGACCTGAGGGGGTGGTAATCTCCATATCTCCCTTCTCCGGCTCTAGGACCCTGAGGGGTGGTAATCTCCATATCTCCCTTCTCCGGCTCTAGGCCCTGAGGGGGTGGTAATCTCCATATCTCCCTTCTCCGGCGTCTAGGCCCTGAGGGGGGTGGTAATCTCCATATCTCCCTTCTCCGGCTCCTAGGCCCTGAGGGGGTGGTAATCTCCATATCTCCCTTCTCCGGCTCTAGGCCCTGAGGGGTGGTAATCTCCATATCTCCCTTCTCCGGCTCTAGGCCCTGAGGGGTGGTAATCTCCATATCTCCCTTCTCCGGCTCTAGGCCCTGAGGGGGTGGTAATCTCCATATCTCCCTTCTCCGGCTCTAGGCCCTGAGGGGGTGGTAATCTCCATATCTCCCTTCTCCGGCTCTAGGCCCTGAGGGGGTGGTAATCTCCATATCTCCCTTCTCCGGCTCTAGGCCCTGAGGGGGTGGTAATCTCCATATCTCCTTCTCCGGCTCTAGGCCCTGAGGGGTGGTAATCTCCATATCTCCCTTCTCCGGCTCTAGGCCCTGAGGGGGTGGTAATCTCCATATCTCCCTTCTCCGGCTCTAGGCCCTGAGGGGTGGTAATCTCCATATCTCCCTTCTCCGGCTCTAGGCCCTGAGGGGTGGTAATCTCCATATCTCCCTTCTCCGGCTCTAGGCCCTGAGGGGTGGTAATCTCCATATCTCCCTTCTCCGGCTCTAGGCCCTGAGGGGTGGTAATCTCCATATCTCCCTTCTCCGGCTCTAGGCCCTGAGGGGTGGTAATCTCCATATCTCCCTTCTCCGGCTCTAGGCCCTGAGGGGGTGGTAATCTCCATATCTCCCTTCTCCGGCTCTAGGCCCTGAGGGTTGGAATCTCCATATCTCCCTTCTCCGGCTCTAGGCCCTGAGGGGGTGGTAATCTCCATATCTCCCTTCTCCGGCTCTAGGCCCTGAGGGTGGTAATCTCCATATCTCCCTTCTCCGGCTCTAGGCCCTGAGGGGTGGTAATCTCCATATCTCCCTTCTCCGGCTCTAGGCCCTGAGGGGGTGGTAATCTCCATATCTCCCTTCTCCGGCTCTAGGCCCTGAGGGGGTGGTAATCTCCATATCTCCCTTCTCCGGCTCTAGGCCCTGAGGGGGTGGTAATCTCCATATCTCCCTTCTCCGGCTCTAGGCCCTGAGGGTGGTAATCTCCATATCTCCCTTCTCCGGCTCCTAGGCCCTGAGGGGTGGTAATCTCCATATCTCCCTTCTCCGGCTCTAGGCCCTGAGGGGGTGGTCATCTCCATATCTCCCTTCTCCGGCTCTAGGCCCTGAGGGGGTGGTCATCTCCATATCTCCCTTCTCCGGCTCTAGGCCCTGAGGGGGTGGTCATCTCCATATCTCCCTTCTCCGGCTCTAGGCCCTGAGGGGTGGTCATCTCCATATCTCCCTTCTCCGGCTCTAGGCCCTGAGGGGTGGTCATCTCCATATCTCCCTTCTCCGGCTCTAGGCCCTGAGGGGGTGGTCATCTCCATATCTCCCTTCTCCGGCTCTAGGCCCTGAGGGGTGGTAATCTCCATATCTCCCTTCTCCGGCTCTAGGCCCTGAGGGGGTGGTAATCTCCATATCTCCCTTCTCCGGCTCTAGGCCCTGAGGGGGTGGTAATCTCCATATCTCCCTTTCTCCGGCTCTAGGCCCTGAGGGGGGTGGTAATCTCCATATCTCCCTTCTCCGGCTCTAGGCCCTGAGGGGTGGTAATCTCCATATCTCCCTTCTCCGGCTCTAGGCCCTGAGGGGTGGTAGTCTCCATATCTCCCTTCTCCGGCTCTAGGCCCTGAGGGGGTGGTAATCTCCATATCTCCTTCTCCGGCTCTAGGCCCTGAGGGTAGTAATCTCCATATCTCCCTTCTCCGGCTCTAGGCCCTGAGGGGGTGTCTCCATATCTCCCTTCTCCGGCTCTAGGCCCTGAGGGGGTGGTAATCTCCATATCTCCCTTCTCCGGCTCTAGGCCCTGAGGGGGTGGTAATCTCCATATCTCCCTTCTCCGGCTCTAGGCCCTGAGGGGGTGGTAATCTCCATATCTCCCTTCTCCGGCTCTAGGCCCTGAGGGGGTGGTAATCTCCATATCTCCCTTCTCCGGCTCTAGACCCTGAGGGGTGGTAATCTCCATATCTCCCTTCTCCGGCTCTAGGCCCTGAGGGGGTGGTAATCTCCATATCTCCCTTCTCCGGCTCTAGGCCCTGAGGGGTGGTAATCTCCATATCTCCCTTCTCCGGCTCTAGGCCCTGAGGGGTGGTAATCTCCATATCTCCCTTCTCCGGCTCTAGGCCCTGAGGGGGTGGTAATCTCCATATCTCCCTTCTCCGGCTCTAGGCCCTGAGGGGGTGGTAATCTCCATATCTCCCTTCTCCGGCTCTAGGCCCTGAGGGGGTGGTAATCTCCATATCTCCCTTCTCCGGCTCTAGGCCCTGAGGGGGTGGTAATCTCCATATCTCCCTTCTCCGGCTCTAGGCCCTGAGGGGTGGTAATCTCCATATCTCCCTTCTCCGGCTCTAGGCCCTGAGGGGGTGGTAATCTCCATATCTCCCTTCTCCGGCTCTAGGCCCTGAGGGGGTGGTAATCTCCATATCTCCCCTTCTCCGGCTCTAGGCCCTGAGGGGTGGTAATCTCCATATCTCCCTTCTCCGGCTCTAGGCCCTGAGGGGGTGGTAATCTCCATATCTCCCTTCTCCGGCTCTAGGCCCTGAGGGGGTGGTAATCTCCATATCTCCCTTCTCCGGCTCTAGGCCCTGAGGGGGTGGTAATCTCCATATCTCCCTTCTCCGGCTCTAGGCCCTGAGGGGGTGGTAATCTCCATATCTCCCTTCTCCGGCTCTAGGCCCTGAGGGGGTGGTAATCTCCATATCTCCTTCTCCGGCTCTAGGCCCTGAGGGTGGTAATCTCCATATCTCCCTTCTCCGGCTCTAGGCCCTGAGGGTGGTAATCTCCATATCTCCCTTCTCCGGCTCTAGGCCCTGAGGGGGTGGTAATCTCCATATCTCCCTTCTCCGGCTCTAGGCCCTGAGGGGGTGGTCATCTCCATATCTCCCTTCTCCGGCTCCTAGGCCCTGAGGGTGGTCATCTCCATATCTCCCTTCTCCGGCTCTAGGCCCTGAGGGGTGGTCATCTCCATATCTCCCTTCTCCGGCTCTAGGCCCTGAGGGGTGGTCATCTCCATATCTCCCTTCTCCGGCTCTAGGCCCTGAGGGTGGTCATCTCCATATCTCCCTTCTCCGGCTCTAGGCCCTGAGGGGGTGGTCATCTCCATATCTCCCTTCTCCGGCTCTAGGCCCTGAGGGGTGGTCATCTCCATATCTCCCTTCTCCGGCTCTAGGCCCTGAGGGTGGTAATCTCCATATCTCCCTTCTCCGGCTCTAGGCCCTGAGGGGGTGGTCATCTCCATATCTCCCTTCTCCGGCTCTAGGCCCTGAGGGGGTGGTAATCTCCATATCCCCCCTTCTCCGGCTCTAGGCCCTGAGGGGGTGGTAATCTCCATATCCCCTTCTCCGGCTCTAGGCCCTGAGGGGGTGGTAATCTCCATATCTCCCTTCTCCGGCTCTAGGCCCTGAGGGGTGGTAATCTCCATATCTCCCTTCTCCGGCTCTAGGCCCTGAGGGGGTGGTAATCTCCATATCTCCCTTCTCCGGCTCTAGGCCCTGAGGGGTGGTAATCTCCATATCTCCCTTCTCCGGCTCTAGGCCCTGAGGGGTGGTAATCTCCATATCTCCCTTCTCCGGCTCTAGGCCCTGAGGTGGTAATCTCCATATCTCCCTTCTCCGGCTCTAGGCCCTGAGGGGTGTGTAATCTCCATATCTCCCTTCTCCGGCTCTAGGCCCTGAGGGAGTGGTAATCTCCATATCTCCCTTCTCCGGCTCTAGGCCCTGAGGGGGTGGTAATCTCCATATCTCCCTTCTCCGGCTCTAGGCCCTGAGGGGTGGTAATCTCCATATCTCCCTTCTCCGGCTCTAGGCCCTGAGGGGGTGGTAATCTCCATATCTCCCTTCTCCGGCTCTAGGCCCTGAGGGGGTGGTAATCTCCATATCTCCCTTCTCCGGCTCTAGGCCCTGAGGGGGTGGTAATCTCCGGCTCTAGGCCCTGAGGGGGTGGTAATCTCCATATCTCCCTTCTCCGGCTCTAGGCCCTGAGGGGGTGGTAATCTCCATATCTCCCTTCTCCGGCTCTAGGCCCTGAGGTTGGTAATCTCCATATCTCCCTTCTCCGGCTCTAGGCCCTGAGGGTGGTAATCTCCATATCTCCCTTCTCCGGCTCTAGGCCCTGAGGGGGTGGTAATCTCCATATCTCCCTTCTCCGGCTCTAGGCCCTGAGGGGGTGGTAATCTCCATATCTCCCTTCTCCGGCTCTAGGCCCTGAGGGGGTGGTAATCTCCATATCTCCCTTCTCCGGCTCTAGGCCCTGAGGGGGTGGTAATCTCCCTCTCCTGGGTGGTATCTCCCTCTAGGCCTGAGGGGTGGTAATCTCCATATCTCCCTTCTCCGGCTCTAGGCCCTGAGGGGGTGGTAATCTCCATATCTCCCTTCTCCGGCTCTAGGCCCTGAGGGGGTGGTAATCTCCGGCTCTAGGCCCTGAGGGGGTGGTAATCTCCGGCTCTAGGCCCTGAGGGGGTGGTAATCTCCATATCTCCCTTCTCCGGCTCTAGGCCCTGAGGGTGGTAATCTCCATATCTCCCTTCTCCGGCTCTAGGCCCTGAGGGGGTGGTAATCTCCATATCTCCCTTCTCCGGCTCTAGGCCCTGAGGGGGTGGGAATCTCCATATCTCCCTTCTCCGGCTCTAGGCCCTGAGGGGGTGGTAATCTCCGGCTCTAGGCCCTGAGGGGTGTTCTCCGGCTCTAGGCCCTGAGGGGGTGGTAATCTCCATATCTCCCTTCTCCGGCTCTAGGCCCTGAGGGGGTGGGAATCTCCATATCTCCCTTCTCCGGCTCTAGGCCCTGAGGGGGTGGTAATCTCCGGCTCTAGGCCCTGAGGGGGTGGTAATCTCCGGCTCTAGGCCCTGAGGGGGTGGTACGGCTTGTGATAATATTCCTCCGCAGAGAAATCTTTCAGCCCCAGGAACCGCACCTCCGCTTCCACAATGATTTCTATCTTCCTGGACCTTCTCTCCACCTTGGCAGTGCCATTTTATCACCATAGCTATAAAGGCCACAATGTCCAACTTCTTAACCTTTCAAATGTCAGGATCCTGCTGGTGAAAAGGCAACCCCTGCAGCCTGCAGTGAAGGCCTATCCACCACCATGGACTCTTCAGGAGCACCATTCAAACCCTCAACCCTTTCAACAGCTGCTGCATATACATTTTAACATTTTAGTCATTTAGCAGTTGCTCTTATCCAGAGCACCTTACAGTTAGTAAGTGCATACATATGAAATGCTCTGGACAGCCCCGACTTTGGCCAGCTCATTCTCTTTCACCCTTGTGGGGCATTCAAAAGATGTGGCTTCATGGTTTCCACCACAATTGCAACATGTCACATTTTCATCACTTTTATAACACATAACATGATATTTTCCACATCTTGGACATCTCGGCTTCTCCCTTCTGCAAACACTTGAAACATGACCAAAGGCTTGACAATGATCACACTGTATTGTTCTTGGGATAAATGCTCTGACTCTGTAGTTAATATACACTAACTGCACTTGAGTAGGGAGAGACTCCATATCAAAAAACTCATTCATTCATCTGACGTGCATCAATCAATCCAGGAATATTTTTCATCTCTTCAACATCTACTCCAGAAATAACCCCCTTGAGGGGTGCCCTGTTCCTAAGAGACACACACCACACTTCAAACGGATCACATCGGGTGAGACGCAACACACGTTTCTTCTGATCCTCAGAAGCACAAAAAATCTAAACAAGGCCGCCTCTCGTGATCCTCACAGCCGTCACTTTACCCAGCACTCTCTCCAGCAGTTTGGATATCTCAAATGGATTCCTCAAGATTGGTAATTCGATCAGCTGGTACTCATTAACAAACCGTCCTCCTACTAGATAGGAAGTGACGTTCTCATCACTACACTCTGCTTGGCTCCGTTTTCTATTCTTTTGGACAATATTCTAATTCTCCTTGATTCTACCGCCATTAGATTCAAAATCCACTTCATCATCCGCTTCCGCCATCTTTTTCTGTCCAACCGTTCCATGCTCAAGAAGCTTATTAAACGGTATGATCACTACACAGGTGCACCTTGTGCTGGGGACAATAAAAGGCCACTGTAAAATGTGCAGTTTTGTCACACAACACAACGCCTTAGATGCCTAAAGTTTTGAGGGAGTGTGCAATTGGCATGCTGACTGCAGGAATATCCACCAGAGCTGTTGCCAGGGAATGTAATGTTAATTTCTCTACCATAAGCCGCCTCCAACGTCGTTTTAGAGAATTTGGCAGTACGTCCAACCGGCCTCACAACTGCGGACCATGTGTAGCCTTGCCAGCCCAGGTCCTCCACATCGGGTTTCCTCACCTGCGGGATCATCTGAGACCAGCCACCCGGACAGCTGATGAAACTGAGGACTATTTCTGTCTGTAATAAAGCCCTTTTGTGGGGAATAACTCATTCTGATTGGCTGGGCCTGGCTCTCCAGTCGTGAATTCCATTTATGAGTGCCTAATGAATGTATTTCAATTGACTGATATCCTTATATAAACTGTAACTCAGTCAAAATCGTTGACATTTTTGCATGTTGCATTTATCTTGACCATATGACAATAATCAAGATAAGATAAAGCTAGAGCTTGCAGGACTCGCTTTGTGGAGTCAAAAAAAGCAGAGCATCTCTTTATTACGGACAGACCTCTCCCCAACCATTGAATCTACACTACCGGTCGAAAGTTTTAGAACACATTTTACATTTACATTGACATTTTAGTCATTTAGCAGACACTCTTATCCAGAGCGACTTACAGTTAGTGAGTGCATACATTTTTCATACATTTTTTTTTTTTCATTCAAGGGTTTTTCTTTATTTTTACTATTTTCTACATTGTAGAATAATTGTGAAGACATCAAAACTGTGAAATAACACATATGAGATCATGTAGTAACCAAAAAAGTGTTAAACAAATCAAAAATATATCTTATATTTGAGATTCTTCAAATAGCCACCCTTTGCCTTTATGACAGCTTTGTACACTCGCATCACTTCCATTTTTTTTGTCTCGCAAATATATATATATATATATATACATACATACATACATATACAGTTGAAGTCGGAAGTTTACATACACCTTAGCCAAATACATTGAAACTCAGTTTTTCACAATTCCTGACATTTCATCCTAGTAAAGATTCCCTGTTTTAGGTCAGTTAGAATCACCACTTTATTTTAAGAATGTGAAATGTCAGAATAATAGTAGAGAGAATAATTTTATTCAGCTTTTATTTCTTTCATCACATTCCCAGTGGGTCAGAAGTTTACATACACTCAATTAGTATTTGGTAGCATTGCCTTTAAATTGTTTAACTTGGGTCAAACGTTTCGGGTAGCCTTCCACAAGCTTCCCACAATAAGTTGGGGGATTTTTGACCCATTCCTCCTGACAGAGCTGGTGTAACTGAGTCAGGTTTGTAGGCCTCCTTGCTCACTTCGCTTTTTCCAGTTCTGCCCACAAATGTTCTATAGGATTGAGGTCAGGGCTTCGTGATGGCCACTCCAATACCTTGACTTTGTTGTCCTTAAGCCATTTTGCCAAAACTTTGGAAGTATGCTTGGGGTCATTGTCCATTTGGAAGACCCATTTGCGACCAAGCTTTAACTTCCTGACTGATGTCTTGAGATGTTGCTTCAATATATCCACATACTTTTCCTTCCTCATGACGCCATCTATTTTGTGAAGTGCACCAGTCCCTCCTGCAGCAAAGCACCCTCACAGCATGATGCTGCCACCCCCGTGCTTCACGGTTGGGATGGTGTTCTTCTGCTTACAAGCAGCCCCCTTTTTCCTCCAAACATAACGATGGTCATTATGGCCAAACAGTTCTATTTTTGTTTCATCAGACCAGAGGACATTTCTCCAAAAAGTACGATCTTTGTCCCCATGTGCAGTTGCAAACCGTAGTCTGGCATTTTTATGGCGGTTTTGGAGCAGTGGCTTCTTCCTTGCTGAGCAGCCTTTCAGGTTATGTCGATATAGGACTCGTTTTACTGTGGATATAGATACTCTTGTACCTGTTTCCTCCAGCATCTTCACAAGGTCCTTTGCTGTTGTTCTGGGATTGATTTGCACTTTTCGTACCAAAGTACGTTCATCTCTAGGAGACAGAACACGTCTCCTTCCTGAGCGGTATGACGGCTGCGTGGTCCCATGGTGTTTATACTTGCGTACTATTGTTTGTACAGATGAACGTGGTACCTTCAGGCATTTGGAAATAGCTCCCAAGGATGAACCAGACTTGTGGAGGTCTACAATTTTTCTTCTGAGGTCTTGGCTGATTTCTTTTTGATTTTCCCATGATGTCAAACAACGAGGCACTGAGTTTGAAGGTAGGCCTTGAAATACATCCACAGGTACACCTCCAGTTGATTCAAATGATGTCAATTAGCCTATCAGAAGCTTCTAAAGCCATGACATCATTTTCTGGAATGTTTAAAGGCACAGTCCACTTAGTGTATATAAACTTCTGACCCACTGGAATTGTGATACAGTAAATTATAAGTGAAATAATCTGTCTGTAAACAATTGTTGTAAAAATTACTTGTGTCATGCACAAAGTAGATGTCCTAACCGACTTGCCAAAACGATAGTTTGTTAACAAGAAATTTGTGGAGTGGTTGAAAAACAAGTTTGAATGACTCCAACCTAAGTGTATGTAAACTTCCGACTTCAACTGTACATATACACATACGTACATATAAATACATATACATACATATATATACATATCCTTTAAAAAAATATATTTCCCTTTATTACTTTCCAACCCCACCACCCCTTCCCTAATTGGAATAAACTAGTGAACAACAATGCTTAGGCCTCTACTTCCAGCTTATACTTACTATATATATATTTTATTGACACAGTCAATTTTACAATAATTATATTTTGCTTGTTTTTACTCCTGAACTTCCTCTACCCTCAATCTCTCCGATCATTTTCATGATGTCCATCCGGTTTGCTTCTACAGTGGGGGAAAAAAAGTATTTAGTCAGCCACCAATTGTGCAAGTTCTCCCACTTAAAAAGATGAGAGAGGCCTGTAATTTTCATCATAGGTACACGTCAACTATGACAGACAAAATGAGAAAAAAATTCCTGAAAATCACATTGTAGGATTTTTTATGAATTTATTTGCAAATTATGGTGGAAAATAAAGGGTATATAACAAAGTATTGAGAAACTTTTGTTATTGACCAAATACAGTAAGGGGATTTGCTGTATCTATGTTATAAATTCCTCTGTCCTAGTTAAAAACAAGTTATCATCCAATAGGCTTTGATTACATTTCCAATATCCTCGCCCACGTGGAAATTCAGTAGGAGTAATGTATATGCCTATTATATGATGGTCCGACCTCATTCTGTCCCCCATCAACACTTTTTAAACTTTTGGTGCCAACGAGAATGACATAAGAAAGAACTCAAGACGACTAGCTTGATTGAGTCTCCGCCATGTATATCTCACTAGGTTAGGATATTTAAGCCTCCATATATCTACTAGTTCTAATGTATTCATGACATTCATGATTTCCTTAAGAGCATGAGGGTGATAGTTTGTAATGTGATTTCCTTTACGGTCCATTGAGCTTTTTAAAACGGTATTATAATCTCCCACCATAATAATAGAGTCTTATATTGCTTGCAGGGTTGATAATTTATTATATATACTGTCAAAGAAGTGTGGATCATCATTATTTGGTCCGTAAAGGTTAATGAGCCATATCTGTTTATGGTCCAATAACATATTTAAAATCTACCTTGCGTATCAGTTTGGACAATTTGCACATTCGGATCAAAATTACTGTTAATTAATATCATCACCCCTTTTGAGTTTCTTAGCCCATGGGAGAAGTATATTTCACCCCCCCATTCCTTTTTCCACCCAACTTCATCTAGAATTGTTGAATGAGTTTCCTGTAAACAATATATATTATATTCCTTCTCTTTGAGCCATGTAAATATTGTTCTTCTTTTGTTATTATCTGCTAAGCCATTACAATTATAACTGGCTATTACAATTATAAGCTTTGACTGTTGCTTGACAAGCCAGGGGTTATA
The DNA here is from genome assembly GCF_020615455.1 of Coregonus clupeaformis. Taxonomy (NCBI): domain Eukaryota; kingdom Metazoa; phylum Chordata; class Actinopteri; order Salmoniformes; family Salmonidae; genus Coregonus; species Coregonus clupeaformis. Next base: position 16,687 of record NW_025535194.1, on the reverse strand, counting down.
CGTTTGTTTGGTCTTGAACTGAGCCTCTGTCCAAATTGCACCTGCTCCGGGCACTGCCCCCCCGTGCACTTCGTCGGTGGATGGATATATGTAGAAATAAGAGAGCAGGTCTGAAATCAGTGGGGAAGGATTAGGATGATTGCACAGAAGGATCCCCGCACTTTTACATGATGGTTTTTCTGGGAGGCTGGAGAAATAACCAGGAGGCAACTTGATTTAACTCTGATCGCTTTTTTAAATGTTTATAGTGCAAACAGTGAACAAATTGTATAAATAATGCCGCGTGAGGTACCGGAGCCGGGCAAATAGGTGCTGGAACAAATGAGGTCAAATCTGAGAGGTGCCAGATCCGGCTCAAATTAAGCACTGGAACCCAGGTCTGGAGTGTATGACGTTGGTGTATTGGTACTGAATATACCAGAGATGGAGCCAAGACTGATTGGAACAGAACCAGTGAGACCCAGACCAAGACTCAACCACTAGAGACCTCTAGACCCATGTGTCCAACCTGTAAGGAGACCTAGACCAGTTTAAATGTGTCTCACCTGTAAGGAGACCAAGACCAGTTGAAATGTGTCTTAACCTGTAAGGAGACCTAGACCAGTTTAAATGTGTCTCACCTGTAAGGAGACCTAGACCAGTTTAAATGTGTCTCACCTGTAAGGAGACCTAGACCAGTTTAAATGTGTCTCACCTGTAAGGAGACCTAGACCAGTTTAAATGTGTCTTACCTGTAAGGAGACCTAGACCAGTTTAAATGTGTCTCACCTGTAAGGAGACCTAGACCAGTTTAAATGTGGACAAATGAGCCCCAGAGTGTGAACATTAATGCTAGTGTGATGATGATGCTGTCAGTACAGCATAGTGTGGTGAGTTTCAGAGTTGGTCATTAGTCCTCATAGGGATGGTTTCATTCTATGGAGTAGCAGTGGTCTTCATGACATTGTGCATGTTTTAGATCAAATCCATTGCGGTGAACTGCACAGACTCACTCATCTACAAATCCACTTGCATCTCAAATATTGACTCACTAAGTGGTCCAGATCAGTGATTCTGCGCCTCTCCTTGATCAGACTGATCCCCTCCAACACACTGATGACGGTTTGTCACTATAGAACTGAGTCAAGCCAAGCAGGGCCAAACTGGGCTGGCTAACACTACAGAGCTGAGTCAAGCCAAGCAGGGCCAAACTGGGCTGGCTAACACTACAGAGCTGAGTCAAGCCAAGCAGGGCCAAACTGGGCTGGCTAACACTACAGAGCTGAGTCAAGCAGGGCCAAACTGGGCTGGCTAACACTACAGAGCTGAGTCAAGCAGGGCCAAACTGGGCTGGCTAACACTACAGAGCTGAGTCAAGCAGGGCCAAACTGGGCTGGCTAACACTACAGAGCTGAGTCAAGCAGGGCCAAACTGGGCTGGCTAACACTACAGAGCTGAGTCAAGCAGGCCCAACCTGCTGACAAGGGCCAAACTGGGCTGGCTAACACTACAGAGCTGAGTCAAGCCAAGTTCTGGAACCATCCTTGAAAGGACAATGTGTAAAGAAAATATCCCAGCCAGTCCAGTCCAGTTGTGGTCAGCTCTGTTGTGTGAATCTTGTTTCTCCATACCTCTAAATGCCATCTTTCTAGATGGTGCCATTTTCAAATAAAATAAAATAAAATGTCATTACATTTGTCACATGCGCCGAATACAACAGGTGTAAACCTTACCGTGAAATGCTTACTTACAAACCCTTAACCAACAATGCTGTTCAAGAAATAGAGTTAAGAAAATATTTACAAAATAACGAAATTTAAAAAACAAATCAAATCAAAAAGTAACACAATAAAATGACATAACAATAATGAGGCTATATACAGGGGGTCATTCTTGAGGTGGAGTAGCTCTGCCAGTCAATGTGTGGGGGTACAGGTTAGTTGAGGTCATTTGGAAAGTGACTATGCATAGATAAACAGCAAGTAGCAGAAGGGGGGGTCAATGTAAATAGTCCGGGGGGCCATTTCATTAATTCTTCCCCCCATTCGTTTGGGATTGAGACCTGCAGTCACCTTGATTTAAGACCACTTTTGAGAAGTGTTCCACGGCAGTAAATCTATTGTAGAATAAATGGAACCTGGATCCATTTCATTCTATTAACATGGCTTGTGTGTTTATAGCAGTAATGGGGTTAAACTGATATTAAAATGACAACTCCATAGGTGGGTACCAGGTCAGGGGAGTTCATCTCTGCTCCCAGCATCCCTGGGACAGTACTGATCAACATAGCTGACCTGATGCAGAGGTGGACCAGTGATGTTTTCCTCTCAGTGGTGAGACTTGCCCTTCCATTTGACACACCTTTACCTCATAAGATCATACAAGATGTTACAGGCTTATTGCATGTGGAAACAGACCTGCATTCAAATACTATTTAAAATAATGTTGAATACTTAATAAGCAGTGCTTGATTGAGTTTGCCTGTTGTAATGGAACCAATAGAAAAGTCCTAAAAGTACAAACATCAAAAACGTTTCTCGTTCAGTTAGTCCCTCCCTGTTTCAGCTAATTATCTTCAATTTGGTGCCTAGTGAATACGACTCAGGTCTCTATGGAAACATCAATGTAAATTCACCTTAGATTTTTACTCCTCACTTTCCCTTTCAGGTCTATAGGGTTTTGCTACCCCCTGCTGGAGACTGGCGCACAAGGCAGTCCCTGGCTTTCTTTGTGCAGCTGGAGGATGAGGCCCTCCTCACCTGTTGTGACGGGTCCAACAAATATCCCTGGTGAAGGCAGGGTCCTATCTCATCCAACGCTTCCAATGACTCTTATGGCTGAGCATTTCCCATGTTAAGCTATGTAATTAATAGTACAGCATTGGATTGTTGTTGGCATGGGGTAGGGGTTTACATATACCAGTCATTTCCTTTTAAATCCATGAAGGGAAGTGGACAAGTTCACACTTAGAAAGGAGATAATAGTTCCACACCCCATGTGTCCTGATAACTACAGGAATGGAACCATATTGAGGTTTGTCTACTTCCTATACGGTTTGATGGGAGAGAGAGAGAGAGAGAGACAGAGAACAGGAGGACAGAGACAGGAGAGACAGAGAGAGGAGACAGAGAGAGAAAGAGCAGAGACAGAGACAGAGAGACAGAGAGAGAGAGAGAGAGAGAGAGAGAGAGAGAGAGGACAGGAGAGAGACACAGAGAGACACAGAGAGAGACACACAGAGAGAGAGAGAGACACAGAGAGAGACACAGAGAGAGAGACACAGAGAGAAAGACAGAGACAGAGACAGAGAGAGAGAGAGAGAGAGAGAGAGAGAGACAGAGAGAGAAAAGACAGAGAGACACAGAGAGACACACAGAGAGAGAGACACAGAGAGAGACACAGAGAGAGAGAGAGAGAGAGAGACACAGAGACACAGAGAGACACAGAGAGAGAGACACAGAGAGAGACACAGAGAGAGACACAGAGTCAGAGACAGAGTCAGAGAGAGAGAGAGAAAGACACAGAGAGAGAGAGAGAGAGAGAGAGACAAAGGGAGAGAGAGAGAGAGAGAGAGAGAGAGAGGGGGAGACAGAGAGAGAGACACAGACAGAGAAATAGAGAGAGAGAGAGAGAGACACACAGAGAGAGAGAGAGAGAGACACAGAGAGAGAGAGAGACACAGAGAGAGAGAGAGAGACACACAGAGAGAGAGAGAGAGAGAGAGAGACACACAGAGAGAGAGAGAGAATCACAGGAGAGAGAGAGAGAGAGAGAGAGCGAGAGAGAGAGAGAGAGAGAGAGAGAGAGAGAGAGAGAGAGAGAGAGACGGGACATCAGGTAAAGTTCTGGAGATGAGGGAATATGTGTGCAGAAAGAAACCCTCCAGTATGGTTAACTGATTAGGCCCAGTATGGACTATCAATTCAAGTGGACCATTTAGAATGTGACCCAGTTCAATGGGTCTTAACAGAACTGGGGGATGTCAGCCGGTGAAGTTGTCTAAACTGGAATATAATTTGTTTGTGATTCATTGTTAATGGATTTTCCAATTAGGAACACGGGAAAACCTAACACAACGAAGTCACCACATAACACACAACCCAATAAAAACACAAAGGGGGAGAAACCACTAAAGTCGTTACCATATTGTCATTTTCTAACGTCAGGAGAAAACATGTAAAATCTAGAAGACTACTTTAGATCTGGTCAGAAGAAGCCTAGTGCACAGAATACGTAGGGAACAGGAGAGAGATTTGGGACAGAGACAGTAACTCCTGTATGGAAATCTTCATTCTAATGACAGTGAGCAAATCTCATCCCCACCCCTATTCCCTAAGTAGTGCACTACTTTAGATCTGGTTAGAAGTAGCCTAGTGCACTACGTAGGGAACAGGGGTGTCATTTGGGCCAGAGTCAGTAACTCCCCTGGGTATGAATTGTCTCTCTATCTTATCTGTCTTCTATATGATGTTCTCCTCTCCCTCCTCTCTTCTCTCCTCTATTCACTCTATTCTATCATCCACACCACATGCCAGCTTCAACACAATCCATTTAGCAGGTTAAAGACACACCTTGGAATAAATAGCAAAGGAAAACTACTACTAGATGGATTTTTTATTTCCCATCACCATGAATCATATTTAATAACTGAACAGTAGCAGACCTAACTTCATCTGTTCCTGACTCTGGATAGTGGATTAAAAAAGACCATCAATCTCCAATGATATTAAAGTACAATTCTGAACATTACTGATATACTGAGTGACAAGTCAAGATATCTGCTGGGTTTTTATTGTTTGGTTAATAGCACCACTGCTGGACAGGTTTAATGTTGCTTGACTGAGCAGTATGGGAGAATAAAGATGCCAAATTTAGGGCGGTTTCCCGGACATCTCCATTGAACATGCTTTTTGAGTGTAGGACTAGGCTTCATCTGTGTCCGGGGAAACCGCCCATATGTTCAATTAGCAAGTAAGTAACACTCCTGTTCCTTGATACTGAGGAAAATTACATTGAGACAGAGAACCAATGGAGAAAACATTTCAATGGTTCTGAATGACAACCAACTACATTAACAGCATACATCATGATTAATGTAAATGTATAAGATTAAAACGTTGCACTTACAAATAATATGAATGCATTGAATTGTAATTCATAACATCTTCTGAAGATCAAATCAGTCAAATCATTGTACATAAAAACAGAGCAGAATGAATCATCACATCTGGGGACCATCACCACCAGCATGACTAGTATCTATGTGGACCCTACTACAGTTTAACCAGCTCAGCTATAGACTACACCAGCATGACTAGTAATCTATGTGGACCCTACTACAGTTTAACCAGCTCAGCTATAGAGCTACACCAGCATGACTAGTATCTATGTGGACCCTACTACAGTTTAACCAGCTCAGCTATAGACTACACCAGCATGACTAGTATCTATGTGGACCCCTACTACAGTTTAACCAGCTCAGCTATAGACTACACCAGCATGACTAGTATCTATGTGGACCCTACTACAGTTTAACCAGCTCAGCTATAGACTACACCAGCATGACTAGTATCTATGTGGACCCTACTACAGTTTAACCAGCTCAGCTATAGACTACACCAGCATGACTAGTATCTATGTGGACCCTACTACAGTTTAACCAACTCAGCAGTACCATTATAGAAGCCCAAACCCAGGATAGAGGGGCTGAGTGAATGTGGTCTGGACTCTGTGGAGGAGGGTCATTGTGTAGAGACACTGTAGAAGGACAGAGTACCTGCCTTGTGATCCAGGTCCACTCCTACTCTGGAGGACTGAGGGCCTGATACTTTAGTCTCAACATTATTGTGTCTGAACCAATAACCACCACTATAACACACTAAACTCCAGGACTTGTCATTCTCTCCAAATCCACCATCTGTCCCTGTTCTGCTGATGTCTTTATATGAGACTGCTTGTATCAACCACTCCCCCACTCCTCCACCTCCCAGTAACAGCGTCCAGACAGACCCTCTCTACACAGAACCTGGCACCAGTTGGTGAATCTGTCTGGATGATCAGGATATGGTTGGAATTGGCCTGTATCGGTCACCTTTCTGTTCCTTTTAGACAGAGAGAGGTCTGTGCCTGCTGTGTTTGGGTCCAGTGTGAGCTGACAGGAATCTGGGAGAAGAGCAGAGCAGAGACCAATGAGGGGAGTTAGAACAATAAGTGAAGTCAGATACTGTATCTACCCTGTCTTTGATTAGAGCACAGCAGAGATCAAATCAGAGAAATATGAGAGTCAGATAGATACCCAGTCTTTGATTAGATCTACTATTGCTATATATTTCTAGAGGGATTGTTAGGAGTGTCAGTAAAAGAGACTGTTAGTTACTTCAGAATAAAGAGACTCACATTGTAAGAACAGTTCTCTGGTCTTGGGCTCTGGAGGCAGTACAACCTCCACTATATTCACTACAGACACACAAACACATTCACAGAGAGAGGGAATGTTATCATCACACCATATTCCACATGTATATGACTAGTAGGGAACTTTCAATGGTCTAAAGTTGATGTTCTTATTATTTTTCAACACACCTGTAGTGGAGATCTTGGTCCATTCTCCCTTTAAGGACGTCTTCTAGTTTCTCTCTCAGTTCAGACACAGTCTTACTCACATCTCCAAAGTACTGAAGAGGACGGACAACGATGCTGGGTAAGTCTGAAGATACACTGGTACCGGAGAGAGACTGATAACTCTGGAGAGAGAGAGAGAGAGAGAGAGAGAGAGAGAGAGAGGGAGAGAGAGCAGAACCAAATGATTGAGAGTTTTAATTTCATATCACATGTATCAAGGCAGTTGAGTTACCTGGAGGAAATGGATGTGATCCTCTGTGTGTGAGAGCTGCTCCAGCTCAGTGCTTCTCTTCCTCAGCTCAGCTATCTCCTGCTCCAGTTGCTCCAGGAGTCCTTCAGCTTGACTCACTTGTGCCTTCTCTTGGGCTCTGATCAGCTCCTTCACCTCAGAGCGCCTTCTCTCAATGGGAGCGGATCAGCTCGGTAAAGATCTTGTCATGTCCTCCACTGCTGCCTGTGCAGAGCGCTGTTAAGAGAGAGAGAGAACTGACTTGTCTTACTTTAATGAGCCATCCCATCACACTAACACCCCCACCCTCAAAAGCACATTGCGTGCCACCACAACCTCCACACAATCACATTATCCAGTACCCAACACCACAGTACAATACACCAACCAGCACCACATTCCAACCTGTCCATCCAACCCCTCCTCTCCAGCCGTACAGACAGCCCCCTGAGCCCCCATACCTCTGGAAACATCTCCACACTGTTGATCATTTTGTACAACTCAAACTCAACCCTAAGGCGTCGAACAGTAATGGCATTACCTGGCAACACAGAAAAAACATGATGAACAGTCTGTCACATTGCAGAAAACGGACACCCCCTCCCCAACTCCCAGGTCAACCCCGAGCCAACCAGCTATTGGTGTCCAGGGCTCCATGTAATACCCTCCACTGGACGACCCCTGACCTTTCCAGCACTGGGAGCTTATAGAGCACCCTCCACCTATACCCTGCCATGCTCTCAGCCCCCACAACCCCCTGCCACTGATGCCCCTTCACTCCCACTAAGCTCCTGATGTGTCTAACCTTGACACTGAGGGAGTCAGAACGCTGCCACCCTGACCATAAAATGTTTACTAACTTGTGCTGCAGGTCCACAAGCAGAACGCCTGGAAGCTGCGGAGGTGCACTAATTTGCGTGCACTAATTTAAAATCACTAACTTACGCTGCAGGTCCATGAGCAGACCACCGGGGGCGTTGAGAATGGCCAATTTAAGCCATAGAGAGGATGCCACCAAGTTGATGATGATCAGCACCGTCCCTCTGTATGCCACTTGGGAGATGAGCCACCTCCACTTCGTCAGCCTCGACACCACCGCTCTGTGACACTCCTTCCCAGTTCTTCCTATCCCAACCCTCCGAGCCCCCAGATACACCCCCCAAGCATCTTGAGCCACTCACAGCCCCACTGCAACCCCCTGGAAGCTGCGGAGGTTCCCTGTCCCTCCATGCCCCACATAACAGAGCCTCACTCTTGCCCCAGTTTCCCTAAGCAGAAGACGCCCCCTCGTACACCCTCAAACTATTCTCAGGGCCTGTAGGTTCTGCTCATCCCTAACCAACACAGACGTCATCAGCGTATGCATTGCCACTGCTATGCCTGTCCCCAACCCTATGCCTGGCTCCCACACTCCCTGTAGCCTCCTGCGTAGCAGGCCCAGAAAGGGCTCAATAACAAGAGGTATAGCTGCCCTGACAGAGGGCATCCCTGGTGAATGCCCCTCCCTACCCAGACTGGCCTACTGAGCCCTCCCCACACCTTGACCATACATGAAGCCCCAGCGTACAGCATTTGAACACAGGCCACTAAATTCTCCCCACAACCAAAACAACACATTGAACAGATATTCATGGTCCACCCTATCAAAGGCTTTCTCCTGATTATGAACAGATTGTCTGTGTTTGAGCGTCCTGGTACACAGTACGTTTGGTCCTTGTGTACAATAGAGTCCAGGTGGGACTTCAGTCTGTTAGCGAGGACCTTGGTAAAGACCTTATATTCCACATAGAGCAATGCCACAGGCCTGCAGTTCTTTATGTCGCTCAAATCCCTATTTTGGGCAAGAGAGTCAGCCTCCCCGTCTACAGCTTAGCGACAGCTCCCCCCACCCCGGCAACGCACTCACACAACACACGTCCTGTAAAACAATTCCCCAGAACTTTTTATAAAAATCCACAGGCAGACCGTCTGAGAGACAGCAGCTGAGAGTTTGTGAAAGGCCAGGGAAATGTCTATTTGATTTCTCTGTGACAGAGAGAGTTTGGAAAGGTCTGTGAGCAGAACCTGAGAACACCCAGGATAATAATAATACACAATATGCCATTTAGCAGACACGCTTTTATCCAAAGCAACACAGTCATGTGCATACATTTTTACATATGGGTGGTCCCGGGATCGGGAACCCACTACCCTGGCATTACAAGCGCCATGCTCTACCAATTGAGCTACAGAGGACCACAGAGTTCTGCCCTCTATAAATCAGAGTACAACTCCACAGCCTCATCTCCTCACAACAGAAGTTACCCACCCATCAGGCTCCCTCATCTCCCCACCCATCAGGCTCCCCTCATCTCCCCCACAACAGAAGTTACCCACCCATCAGGCTCCCTCATCTCCCCCACAACAGAAGTTACCCACCCATCAGGCTCCCTCATCTCCCCACAACAGAAGTTACCCACCCGAATCAGGCTCCCTCATCTCCCCCCACAACAGAAGTTACCCACCCATCAGGTTCCCTCATCTCCCCCACAACAGAAGTTACCCACCCATCAGGCTCCCTCATCTCCCCCACAACAGAAGTTACCCACCCATCAGGCTCCTCATCTCCCCCACAACAGAAGTTACCCACCCATCAGGCTCCCTCCTCTCCCCCCACAACAGAAGTTACCCACCCATCAGGCTCCCCTCATCTCCCCACAACAGAAGTTACCCACCATCAGGCTCCCCTCAACTCCCCCACAACAGAAGTTACCCACCCATCAGGCTCCTCATCTCCCCCACGAACAGAAGTTACCCACCCATCAGGCTCCCTCATCTCCCCCACAACAGAAGTTACCCACCCATCAGGCTCCCTCATCTCCCCCACAACAGAAGTTACCCACCCATCAGGCTCCCTCATCTCCCCACAACAGAAGTTACCCACCCATCAGGCTCCCTCATCTCCCCACCAACAGAAGTTACCCACCCATCAGGCTCCCCTCATCCTCCCCCACAACAGAAGTTACCCACCCATCGGTCCCTCATCTCCCCCAACAGAAGTTACCCACCCATCAGGCTCCCTCATCTCCCCACAACAGAAGTTACCCACCCATCAGGCTCCCCCTCATCTCCCCACAACAGAAGTTACCCACCCATCAGGCTCCTCATCTCCCCACAACAGAAGTTACCCACCCATCAGACAAACGTAAAACAAGGGATTTTCTTGGTTTCCCCCACTCCTGTTTTTCCAACCCCTCCTGGTGGGGAGAACAGAGAACTGAGCCCTGTACTATAATATAATATAATGGGCCATTTTGCAGACACTTTTTATCCAAAGCGACTTACAGTCACGCGTGCATATATATTGTGATGTCACGAGAGGCTACACAGCTTTCAGCGGGATTGCTCAAGTAGTGCAAGGAGACCAGGTTCAACCAAAACAAGGATTTTATTAAAGGTCTTGGGAAACTAAACGAAATTATAACACAATTCTGTTCTCTGGTGGCTCAAGTACACAGTTCAGGGATGTCTCTTCCACATCCAAAATCATAACTCTCCCTCGCTCAAATAACTTTTCCCCAGCCTACTGTATTCCACATTGCAGCTAGTGCCAACCCAGCAAAACGTCCTTCCAAATGTCCCACACTATTTCCACAGGTGCATATATCCAAAGGTGAGTATTTCCAAAGGTAAAGTATCTCCAAATCCTTATATTCCTCATGGAAGTGGACGTGCAGCACTCTTGCCTCCAGAGAGCCCAGCTTGGAGACCGTGAATGCTCTTCCCTTCAACAAACCTTCAGCTCATCAGCTCTGATTGGTTTCACCTACGTGGGAAGATTGGCCATAGAGGGTTGGAGTTCCCACCATACCAGCAGATGGAGCCAAGCTGTCTGGGTTTGCAGCCATCTCAGGGGATGAACGTCCCTCCAGGACACAGCCTCTCGTGACATCACACATCCCCCTCCTGGGACCGACGTCTCGCCGGGGTAAAGGCTAGCGAAGAAGGCATCACGCCGAGAGGGCTCCAGATTTCCGTGGTGCCTTGCCAGCCCTGTGGACAACAGAAAAGTTAAACGGTTGCAAGCTCAAAAACCATCTGGTTACTCTACTGTTTGATTCCTTGTTCTTGGCCATCCACTGCAGAGGGGCGCAGATACCACCATGAAACGTCGGCCCAGGAGATAGAACCGAAGGGACTCCAGGGCCCAGACTACAGCCAGACATTCTTTCTCCACCGTTGAATAGTTCTTCTCTTGGAAGTAACTTTCGCTTAGGTAGAGAATGGGATGTTCTTCCCCGTCATGTGCCTGGGTGAGACAGCACCCAGACCCACCTCCGAAGCATCCGCTTGGACAATGAATTCCTTCTTGAAGTCTGGTGCCACCAGGATCGGACTGGAGCAGAGTGCTCGCTTCAGGTTGAGAAGGCTTCGCCTCCGCCGCAGGGTTCCACTTCACCATTCGTGAGTGGCGTTTGGTCGTCAGCTCCGTCAACGGTCTCTGCAGCTATGGTAGCAAAATCTGCAATAAAAGCGTCTAGTAGTAGCCAGCGAGGCCCAAAAATGACCTTACTTGCTTCTTGTTGATGGGCTGCGGCCAGTCCTGTATGTCCCGCAGTTTGGCTTCCTGTGGTTTGACCAACCCCCGCCCAATGGTGTACCCCAGGTAGTTTGTCTCACTGAAGGCCACCTTGCACTTCTTCGGTTTGCCGTGAGCCCTGCTTCCTGGCGAATCCAGCACCGCTTGTACCCGGGGCTAGGTGGCTGGCCCAATCCTGACTTTGTATAACCACATCATCCAAATAAGCCGCTGCGTACTCTTGTGGGGCGCAAGGACCGATCCATCAGGCGTTGGAGCGTGGCAGGTGCCCCCGTGGAGACCAAACGGAAGTCGGGTATACTGGTAGAGCCCCTCCGGGGTGGCAAAAGGCTGTCTTCTCCTTAGACGCCGTGGGTCAAGGGCACCTGCCAGTAGCCTTTTGTGAGATCAAGAGTGGTTAGGAAACGAGCATGCCCCAAGGAGTCTATTAAATCATCGACACGAGGCATTGGGTATGCATCAAATTCAGACACTTCATTCAACTTTCGATAAGTCATTACAAAAATCGTAATGAACCGTCTGGCTCGGGAACTAGTACGATGGGACTTGCCCAGGCACTGTGGGACTCTTCGATTACTCCCAACTCCCGCATCTTCCTTACCTCCTTCTGTATAACCACTTTACGAGCCTCTGGCACGCGGGTACGGGCGCATGGTTTACGTTTCGGCCAGGCATGGTGCGGATCTCATGTTGGACCACCTCTGTGTGACCGGGAAGGGAGGAGAAGACATCCTGGTTCTGTCCACGAGTTCCAGGGCCATCTGTCGTTGATGTGGGGACAGATTTGGACCCAGCTGAACCTCTTCTCGCGCCGGTTCCTGGGTCTCCTGTGGGGGTAGAGAGCTGAACAGCGCCTCTCCTGGCGTGCCACTTCTTCTAAAGGTTAACATGATAAATCTGCTCAGTTTTCCTTTTTTATCTGGTTGCCTCACCTTGTAGTTTACTTCTCCCACATGCGTTCAATGACCTCATATGGTCCTTTGCCAGGTTGCCAGGAATTTTGCACTCAACGGTTGGCACCAGGACCAGCACTCTGTCCCCGGCTTAAACTCCCTGGGCTGAGCAGAGTCTTTTGTAGGAGGCTTGCTGTTGCCGCTGACTGGCCTCCATGTGTTCCCGCATCATGGGATAGATGGCCTTCATTCTCTCCTCATAGCCCCAAATGGCCGATCAGTGTCCGCTGTTGGCATGGCTGCTCCTCCCCAGGCCTCCTTGGCGAGGTCGGCAGTCCTCTGGGTCTGCAGGAAAGCAAGAGAGCTCAAAGGGTGAAAAACCAGTAGAAGACTGAGGTACCTCTCTCACCGCAAATAATATGGGTAACAGCTGATCCCAGTTGCGCCCATCTTCCCCCTACCGCTTTCCGCAGCATGGGATTTTAGTGTTTTGTTAAAACGTTCGACTAGGCCATCTGTCTGGGGGTGGTAGACCGAGGTTCTCAGCTGTTTGATTTTCAGTAAAGCACAGAGTTCTTTCATCACCCTGGACATGAATGGAGTCCCTTGGTCCGTCAATATCTCTTTTGGGATTCCCAGACTAGTTGAGAGACGGCAACAGCTCCTTGGCGATTTGTCTGGATGTAGCCTTCCTCAAGCGGAATGGCCTCCGGGTACGGGGACGCATAGTCCAGAATGACCAGAATGTATTGATGTCCCCTGGCACTTTCGTAAGGCCCGACTATGTCTAATCCAATCCTCTCAAAAAGGAGTTTCGATAATGGGCAGAAGGAATGAGCGGGTTTCTATATGCTTGGGCTTTGGCGCAACCTGCTGACACTCAGCAACTACGGCAGTAGTTCTCTATCTCTTTATGTACTCCTGGCCAAAAGAAACGTTGCATGGATTCTTTCCTTAGTCTTCTCTACCCCCAAGTGGGCCTAAGCGGGTGTGTGTGGGCTAGGTTGAGTACTGTGTCCCGATAGGGCTGTGGCACCGAGGAGCTGTTCATGCAACTTCCTCATTTTTCTTGACTATCTGATATACTAACCCCGTTTACTGCGAAATGGGGGTAAGTAGGTTGTCTTATCACCTAACACTACACCTTCTAATACCTGCACGATTTCTTAAGGCATTTGCAAGAGTAGGATCTTGTAATTGAGCCGTACCATACTGGCCTGTGAGAGGGGAAGCTCTGGGTGCCTGGGACGTCTTCTTCACTGGAGAACGGAGACTTTCCTGGGCTGCGTTTCTTCTCCCGCTCTATCCGGACCAGTCTCGGTGTCGGTCTGGGCACCTGCCATCCCTATCAGAGCTCCGGGGCGGGAAGTGGGAAGTAACTCGAGGATTGCACCGGAGCCTTCCCAGATGAGTCTTGCTCCTCTCCGTTTCCGAGTACTGGGTTATCTCTCCTGAGACTCTCTCCAGAGTGGGTAAAAGGCTGGGCAGTCTCGTCCAATTAGGGGACAGGGACGGGAGGGAATCAACCACCCCGCCGCGCGTGTGTATGGTTCCCGTGTGCTGGTCATTGTAAGTTCAGTAATGGGGTATTCTCTGGTGTCCCCATGGACACAGGAAACTGGGAGTGACTTTCCCTGGGGTCCGACACGTTGGGCCCACCAAATCCCATTCGCACCAGGGTGGCCCGGCTACAGAATCGGGTAAGGCCTCCACATCATGTAAGTGATTCACAGTTACCGGGCAGGTGGGGAGTCGATCTGGGCCGCCACCTACGATCTCCCAAGAGCGAGGCAAACGGTGTGGGTGCTGAGCTGGAGGACTCCCGCGAGTGGGCATAGGTTCTCGGCTGGTTTCCCACACTGCCAGGAGATATGTCCTATCTCCCCACACCGGTAACACTGTCGAGCCCCCTCCTGGTGTACTCTTCTTGGACCCGCCTGGTTTCTGGCTCCCCCTGAGCGGGATAAGTCCTGACGTGGCTGGAGTTCGAGACCTTGGGAGTCCTTTGGGCCCGGAGTTCTTCCCATTTGGTGGTGGGGCCGCCCTCCTGGGGTCTTTTCGGAAGCATTCAGCATCTCCGCTGTGGCCTGGTACTTTTCCACAGCTTCCTGACGGTCAGACTCGAAGCCGTGGTCAATTACTGTTGACTGATGAACTTGCTTGCCTCATAAGGCAGGGCGCGTGAGTACGATCCACCACAACGGCCTCTGCACACACCGCGCTGCTGTCATTCCTCTGCGGATCCAGCCATTTCTTGCGATTCGGACTAAGTTCATGCATCTGCGCCCGAGGAGGTTGGTCTGGTTGGAAGGTCCAGCTGTGGAAGCGCTGGGCCATACCAAACTTGGTGAGTCCATATCTGCTGGAGGATCTCAGACTTCAGGGCATCGATAGTACAAGTAACCGTCAGGGCCCAGTCCCCGGACAGCATTCAGCGCTTCCCCGGTTAGAAAGGGGGCTAACAGACCAACCCACTGTTGCTTGGGCCAGGCTTCCCTAGTGGCCGTGGCCTCAAATGCATGCAGGTATGCCTCAATGTCATCGGTAGCTCCCATCTTAGATATAAAGTCACTTGCCTTTATTGGGCGGGTATTTTGGTTCACCCTCTGTCTCTGCCACGCACAATTCCTCTGCCTTCAGAAGGTTGGCTTTCTTTTGCTCCTCCAAGAGAGCCACGTTTGCTTGCATCTGGGCTTGCAAGGCCAGCAACAAGGGCTTTCAATATGTCCTCCATTTCATCGGCAAGCCTGCGGCCAACGGAAAACTGGGTGATCAAACCTTGGGTATCCTCCTCCTGACATGCACTAATAACAGCGACTGCCTGTATTCTCCACCATCTGTGATGTCACGAGAGGCTACACAGCTTTCAGCGGGATTGCTCAAGTACAAGGAGACCGTGGTTCTGAACCAAAACAAGGATTTTATTAAAGGTCTTGGGAAACTACCGAGATTATAACACAATTCTGTTCTCTGGTGGCTCTTAAGGGTTAACAGTTCAGGATAGTCTCTTCCACATCCAAAATCTATAACTCTCCCTCGCTCAAATAACTTTTCCCCAGCCTTACTGTATTCCACGTCAGCAGCCATAGTGGCCAACCCAGCAAAACGTCCTTCCAGTCCCACACGTATTTCCACAGGTGCATATATCCAAAGGTGAGTTTTTCGCAAGGTAAGTATCCCAAATCCTTATTTCCTCTATGGAAGTGGACGTTACGCCTCACTTGTCCTCCAGGGAGAGCCCAGCTTGGGACCAAGTGTTCTACTTCCTTCAACAAACCTTCAGCTCATCGCTCCTGATTGAACTTTCACCTACGTGGGAATTAACCATAGGAGGGGTTGGAGTTCCCGGCATACCAGCAGATGGAGCCATAGCTGTCTGGGTTTGCGTGTGCCATCTCAGGGGATGACGTCCCCTCCAGGACACAGCCTCTCGTGACATCACAATATATATATTGTTTGTGTATGGGTGGTCCCGGGATCGAACCACTACCCTGGCGTTAGCAGAAGCGCCATGCTCTACCAGCTGAGCTACGAGGACCAGGTTGCAGACACATTTATGAGCAAAGACAAGGTCATTATTTGGGCTCTAAACACCTAACAACCTATCCCTTATCCACCCCTCTTTTGCTACCCCTGCACTACAGATTTCTGCCATGGCATTTAAATGTTTTTGTTTGACATATTCCCCAGTCTTTGCCGGCGTTCTACCATGTTAAGAAAGTCTAACCATTAATGAAATCTCCATAAGAGGTGGGAGGGAAATCACCACAATCAGAAACCAGTAGAGAAGCCCATAAAGCCGCCATGCCAGAAAAAAACATCAATTTAAGCAGATTCTGAAGACATGCCCTTAAGAACCCATGACCCATTTTCTCAGCCTATACCGCTTCCTGGGGTGAGAGGACACTAACCCCTCATTCTTTCATCACGTATTGTACTAACCTTACAAACCTTCCAGGATCAATGAAATAAGACTCCAGCAGAACCTTCTTTTCCCCTTTAGTCTCCGTCAGGAACCTAGAAAGTTCTCTCAGCGTATACTGGGCCCCTCAGCCTGACTGTCTGTCAGCTCTGGGATCCAATGAGCCGTCTGGAAACGAGACGCCTTGTCCTCCGCTCCCGCAGACCTCCCCCTCTTCCTCCCTCCTCCATCTGGCACAGTGCCGTCCCTCCTCCTCCCCAGTCTCTGCCCCCTGCACTTCCCCTGATCAGAGCCACTCTTCCCCAATGACAGGGCCTTCAATATTTCCTGGGATGAGCCCACCAAGCCTTCGCCCAAGGAGTCTCTGTTACTACAGAAACCTGCCTCAGCTCGCGTAGCCCAGCTGCAACCTACTCCCACCACCCGCTTTCTCCACGACCTGCGCACTCACCACTTGGCCATCA
>NW_025535193.1:72500-113619 GCF_020615455.1 Coregonus clupeaformis | reverse complement strand
ATATATATACACATTATATATATAACCCTAACTTCAGATTCTCCTGCTGCTGGGCCATATCACCACCTAGAGATATACACATTATATATATATATATACACACATTATATATAACCCTAACTTCAGATTCTCCTGCTGCTGGGTCATATCACCACCTAGAGATATACACATTATATATATATATACACACATTATATATATAACCCTAACTTCAGATTCTCCTGCTGCTGGGTCATACGCACCACCTAGAGATATACACATTATATATATATATATATACATTATATATATAACCCTAACTTCAGATTCTCCTGCTGCTGGGTCATACGCACCACCTAGAGATATACACATTATATATATATATATACACATTATATATATAACCTAACTTCAGATTCTCCTGCTGCGGGTCATATCACCACCCAGAGATATACACATTATATATATATATATATACACATTATATATATAACCCAACCTCAGATTCTCCTGCTGCTGGGTCATATCACCACCCAGAGATATACACATTATATATATATATATATATACACATTATATATATAACCCTAACTTCAGATTCTCCTGCTGCTGGGTCATACGCACCACCCAGAGATATACACATTATATATATATATACACATTATATATGTAACCCAACTTCAGATTCTCCTGCTGCTGGGTCATATCACCACCTAGAGATATACACATTATATATATATATACATTATATATATAACCCTAACTTCAGATTCTCCTGCTGCTGGGTCATACGCACTCACCTAGAGATATACACATTCTATATATATATATACACATTATATATATAACCCTAACTTCAGATTCTCCTGCTGCTGGGTCATATCACCACCTAGAGATATACACATTATATATATATATATATATACACATTGTATATATATAACCCCAACTTCAGATTCTCCTGCTGCTGGGTCATACCACCACCCAGAGATATACACATTATATATATATATATAACATTATATATATAACCCTAACTTCAGATTCTCCTGCTGCTTGGTCATATCACCACCTAGAGATATACACATTATATATATATAACAATATATATATAACCCTAACTTCAGACTCTCCTGCTGCTGGGTCATACGCACCACCTAGAGATATACACATTATATATATATATATCACATTATATATATAACCTAACTTCAGATTCTCCTGCTGCTGGGTCATACGCACCACCTAGAGATTTACACATTATATATATATAACACATTATATATATAACCCAACTCAGATTCTCCTGCTGCTGGGTCATACACACAGAGATATACACATTATATATATATATACACATTATATATATAACCCTAACTCAGATTCTCCTGCTGCTGGGTCATATCACCACTAGAGATATACACATTAATATATATATACACATTATATATATAACCCTAACTTCAGATTCTCCTGCTGCTGGGTCATATCACCACCTAGAGATATACACATTATATATATATATACACATTATATATATAACCCTAACTTCAGATTCTCCTGCTGCAGTGGGTCATATCACCACCTAGAGATATACACATTATATATATATATATACACATTATATATATAACCCTAACTTCAGATTCTCCTGCTGCTGGGTCATATCACCACCTAGAGATATACACATTATATATATATATATACACATTATATATATAACCCTAACTTCAGATTCTCCTGCTGCTGGGTCATATCACCACCTAGAGATACACACATTATATATATATATATAAACATTATATATATATATATATATATATATATAACTAACTTCAGATTCTCCTGCCGCAGGGTCATACGCACCACCTAGAGATATACACATTATATATATATATATACACATTATATATATAACCCTAACTTCAGATTCTCTGCTGCTGGGTCATATCACCACCTAGAGATATACACATTATATATATATATACACATTATATATATAACCCCAACTTCAGATTCTCCTGCTGCTGGGTCATAACCACCAGAGATATACACATTATATATATATATATATATATATAACCCTAACTTCAGATTCTCCTGCTGCTGGGTCATATCACCACCTAGAGATATACACATTATATATATATATATATATATACACATTATATATATATATATATATATATAACCCTAACTTCAGATTCTCCTGCTGCTGGGTCATATCACCACCTAGAGATATACACATTATATATATATATATACACATTATATATATAACCCTAACTTCAGATTCTCCTGCTGCTGGGTCATACGCACCACCTAGAGATATACACATTATATATATATATATATACACTATATATATAACCCTAACTTCAGATTCTCCTGCTGCTGGGTCATATCACCACCCAGAGATATAAACATTATATATATATATATATATAACCTAACTTCAGATTCTCCTGCTGCTGGGTCATATCACCACCTAGAGATATAAACATTATATATATATATATACACATTATATATATAACCCTAACTTCAGATTCTCCTGCTGTGGGTCATATCACCACCCAGAGATATAAACATTATATATATATATATACACATTATATATATAACCCTAACTTCAGATTCTCCTGCTGCTGGGTCATATCACCACCCAGAGATATAAACATTTATATATATATATATACACATTATATATATAAACCCAACTTCAGATTCTCCTGCGCTGGGTCATATCACCACCTAGAGATATAAACATTATATATATATATATACACATTATATATATAACCCTAACTTCAGATTCTCCTGCTGCTGGGTCATATCACCACCCAGAGATATACACATTATATATATATATATATACACACTATATATATAACCCTAACTTCAGATTCTCCTGCTGCTGGGTCATACGCACCCACCTAGAGATATATACATTATATATATATATATATACACATTATATATATAACCCTAACTTCAGATTCTGCTGCTGCGGTCATATCACCACCTAGAGATATAAACATTATATATATATATATACACATTATATATATAACCCTAACTTCAGATTCTCCTGCTGCTGGGTCATATCACCACCTAGAGATATAAACATTATATATATATATATACACATTATATATATAACCCTAACTTCAGATTCTCCTGCTGCTGTCATATCACCACCTAGAGATATACACATTATATATATATATATATATACACATTATATATATAACCCTAACTTCAGATTCTCCTGCTGCTGTATACGCACCACCCAGAGATATACACATTATATATATATATATACACATTTATATATAACCCTAACTTCAGATTCTCTGCTGCTGGCATATCACCACCTAGAGATATACACATTATATATATATATACACATTATATATATAACCCTAACTTCAGATTCTCCTGCTGCTGGGTCATATCACCACCTAGAGATATAAACATATATATATATATATACACATTATATATATAACCCTAACCTCAGATTCTCCTGCTGCTGGGTCATATCACCACCCAGAGATATACACATTATATATATATATATACACATTATATATATAAACCCTAACTTCAGATTCTCCTGCTGCTGGGTCATACGCACCACCCAGAGATATACACATTATATATATATATACACATTATATATATAACCCTAACTTCAGATTCTCCTGCTGCTGGGTCATATCACCACCCAGAGATATACACATTATATATATATATACACATTATATATATAACCCACTTCAGATTCTCCTGCTGCTGGTCATATCACCACCTAGAGATATACACATTTTATAAATATATATATACACATTATATATATAACCCTAACTTCAGATTCTCCTGCTGCTGGGTCATATCACCACCTAGAGATATACACATTATATATATATATATATACACATTATATATATAACCCTAACTTCAGATTCTCCTGCTGCTGGGTCATACGCACCACCTAGAGATATACACATTATATATATATATATACACATTATATATATAACCCTAACTTCAGATTCTCCTGCTGCTGGGTCATATCACCACCTAGAGATATACACATTATATATAAATATACACATTATATATATAACCCTAACTTCAGATTCTCCTGCTGCTGGGTCATACGCACCACCTAGAGATATACACATTATATATATATACACATTATATATATAACCCTAACTTCAGATTCTCCTGCTGCTGGGTCATATCACCACCTAGAGATATACACATTATATATATATATATATATACACATTATATATATATAACCCTAACTTCAGATTCTCCTGCTGCTGGGTCATATCACCACCTAGAGATATACACATTATATATATATATACACACTATATATATAACCCTAACTTCAGATTCTCTGCTGCTGGGTCATATCACCACCTAGAGATATACACATTATATATATATATATATACACATTATATATATAACCCCAACTTCAGATTCTCCTGCTGCTGGGTCATATCACCACCTAGAGATATACACATTATATATATATATCTAGGGCTGTCAAACATAGCGCTAACGACGTTAATTAGTTGTTTGCTGTTAATTACGCCAATTTTTTTAACGCATTTCACGCATGCGCAGTGTGACAAATTATTCAGGTCAGGAAAGTGGTTGGGAGCTAGAGGCTAGATGGAGCAAGGTGAGCAAAGTGGGCCTATTGACGGATTCAAATATAAAAAAGAATGATGATGGTACAGTTAACAAGCACAAGGTTATTTGCAAGATTTGTAAGAAGGAGTTTCAATTTCACCGGAGCTGTTCAAGCTTGAAGTACCATGTCAACGCCAAACATGCGCTTGTTGGGCCGGGCCAGATTCAGCAAGTGGTTTGCGCCAGACCACGCTGAATGTTTGCAGGCAAATTAACAAAATCAACCTCAGATAATTTGACCAACACAATAGCAAAATGGATTGCAAAGGATTGTAGACCCATTAGCATTGTAGAAGACTCAGGTTTCCTTGATGTTTTGCAAGTGGCGTCCCAAGACTCATTCGATAAGCCACCGGCAAGAGCCACAGCTATGAAGAAAATCCACGAGCTCTATGAAAACGAAAAGAAAAAGGAAAGAGGTCTTGGCTCAAGTAAATCATATCTTTATTTATCTTTTTGGGTATGCATTTCAGAAAAAAAATGGTTAGGATTCAGGTGTAATTGGAAATAGTGATTAATCATGATTAATCCACTGAAAATTCTGATTAATTTGATTAAAAAATTTTAATCATTTGACAGCCCTAATATATACACATTATATATATAACCCTAACTTCAGATTTTCCTGCTGCTGGGTCATATCACCACCTAGAGATATACACATTATATATATATATATATATATCACATTATATATATAACCCTAACTTCAGATTCTCCTGCTGCTGGGTCATATCACCACCTAGAGATATACACATTATATATATATATATACACATTATATATAAACCCTAACCAGATTCTCCTGCTGCTGGGTCATATCACCACCTAGAGATATACACATTATATATATATATATATCACATTATATATATATATATAATACCCTAACTTCAGATTCTCCTGCTGCTGGGTCATATCACCACCCAGAGATATACACATTATATATATATATACACATTATATATATAACCCTAACTTCAGATTTTCCTGCTGCGGGTCATATCACCACCGAGAGATATACACATTATATATATATATATATATACACATTATATATATAACCCTAACTTCAGATTCTCCTGCTGCTGGGTCATATCACCACCTAGAGATATACACATTATATATATATATACACACTATATATATAACCCTAACTTCAGATTCTCCTGCTGCAGGGTCATATCACCACCGAGAGATATACACATTATATATATATATATCACATTATATATATATATATATATAAAACCCCAACTTCAGATTCTCCTGCTGCTGGGTCATATCACCACCTAGAGATATACACATTATATATATATATATAAACATTTATATATATATATATATATATATATAACCCTAACTTCAGATTCTCCTGCTGCTGGGTCATATCACCACCTAGAGATATACACATTATATATATATATACACATTATATATATAACCCTAACTTCAGATTCTCCTGCTGCTGGGTCATATCACCACCTAGAGATATACACATTATATATATATATAACACATTATATATATATATATATATATATAACCCTAACTTCAGATTCTCCTGCCGCTGGGTCATATCACCACCCAGAGATATACACATTATATATATATATATACACATTATATATATAACCCTAACTTCAGATTCTCCTGCTGCTGAGGTCATACGCACCACCTAGAGATATACACATTATATATATATATATACACATTATATATATAACCCTAACTTCAGATTCTCCTGCTGCTGGGTCATATCACCACCTAGAGATATACACATTATATATATATATATATATATAACCCTAACTTCAGATTCTCCTGCTGCTGGGTCATATCACCACCTAGAGATATAAACATTATATATATATATATACACATTATATATATAACCCTAACTTCAGATTCTCCTGCTGCTGGGTCATATCACCACCTAGAGATATAAACATTATATATATATATATACACATTATATATATAACCCTAACTTCAGATTCTCCTGCTGCTGGGTCATATCACCACCTAGAGATATAAACATTATATATATATATATACACATTATATATATAACCCTAACTTCAGATTCTCCTGCTGCTGGGTCATTCACCACCTAGAGATATAAACATTATATATATATATATACACATTATATATATAACCCTAACTTCAGATTCTCCTGCTGCTGGGTCATATCACCACCTAGAGATATACACATTATATATATATATATACACATTATATATATAACCCTAACTTCAGATTCTCCTGCTGCTGGGTCATACGCACCACCTAGAGATATACACATTATATATATATATATATACACATTATATATATAACCCTAACTTCAGATTCTCCTGCTGCTGGCCCATATCACCACCTAGAGATATAAACATTATATATATATATACACATTATATATATAACCCTAACTTCAGATTCTCCTGCAGCGGGTCATATCACCACCTAGAGATATAAACATTATATATATATATATACACATTATAGATAAACCCTAACTTCAGATTCTCCTGCTGCTGGGTCATATCACCACCTAAAGATATACACATTATATATATATATATATAACACATTATATATATAACCCTAACTTCAGATTCTCCTGCTGCAGGGTCATACGCACCAAGAGATATACACAATTATATTTATATATATACACATTATATATATAACCCTAACTTCAGATTCTCCTGCTGCTGGGTCATATCACCACCTAGAGATATACACATTATATATATATATACACATTATATATATAACCCTAACTTCAGATTCTCCTGCTGCTGGGTCATATCACCACCTAGAGATATAAACATTATATATATATATATACACATTATATATATAACCCTAACTTCAGATTCTCCTGCTGCTGGGTCATATCACCACCTAGAGATATACACATTATATATATATATATACACATTATATATATAACCCTAACTTCAGATTCTCTGCTGCTGGGTCAACGCACCACCTAGAGATATACACATTATATATATATATACACATTATATATATAACCCTAACTTCAGATTCTCCTGCTGCTGGGTCATATCACCACCTAGAGATATACACATTATATATATATATATACATTATATATATAACCCTAACTTCAGATTCTCCTGCGCGGGGTCATATCACCACCTAGAGATATACACATTTTATAAATATATATATACACATTATATATATAACCCTAACTTCAGATTCTCCTGCTGCTGGGTCATATCACCACCTAGAGATATACAATTATATATATATATATATACACATTATATATATAACCCTAACTTCAGATTCTCCTGCTGCTGGGTCACACGCACCACCCAGAGATAACACTTATATATATATATACACATTATATATATAACCCTAACTTCAGATTCCCTGCTGCTGGGTCATATCACCACCTAGAGAGATACACATTATATATAAATATACACATTATATATATAACCCTAACTTCAGATTCTCCTGCTGCTGGCCCAACACGCACCACCTAGAGATATACACATTATATATATATACCACATTATATATATAACCCTAACTTCAGATTCTCCTGCTGCTGGGTCATATCACCACCTAGAGATATACACATTATATATATATATATATCACATTATATATATAACCCTAACTTCAGATTCTCCTGCTGCTGGGTCATATCACCACCTAGAGATATACACATTATATATATATATACCACATTATATATATAACCCTAACTTCAGATTCTCCTGCTGCTGGGTCATATCACCACCTAGAGATATACACATTATATATATATATAAATACACATTATATATATAACCCTAACTTCAGATTCTCCTGCTGCTGGGTCATATCACCACTAGAGATATACACATTATATATATATATACACATTATATATATAACCCTAACTTCAGATTTTCCGGTCATACACCACTAGAGATATAAATATATAATATTAATATAATATAACCAACTTCGATTCTCCTGCGGGCATATACCAGGATTATTTACTAATATCTACTTCGATTTCTGGTGGGTACACCACCGAGATGACACATATTAACACATTATATATATATTTCTTAGATTCTCCTGTGCTGGTCATATCCCACCTAGATATACACATTATATATATATATACACATTATATATATAACCCTAACTTCAGATTTTCCTGCTGCTGGGTCATATCACCACCTAGAGATATACACATTATATATATATATATATATACACATTATATATATAACCCTAACTTCAGATTCTCCTGCTGCTGGGTCATATCACCACCTAGAGATATACACATTATATATATATATATACACATTATATATATAACCCTAACTTCAGATTCTCCTGCTGCTGGGTCATATCACCACCTAGAGATATACACATTATATATATATATATACACTCATAATATATATATATATATATAACCTAACTCAGATTCTCTGCTGCTGGGTCATATCACCACCTAGAGATATACACATTATATATATATATATATAAAACATTATATATATATATATATATATATATATATATATAACCCCTAACTTCAGATTCTCCTGCTGCTGGGTCATATCACCACCTAGAGATATACACATTATATATATATATACACTATATATATAACCCTAACTTCAGATTCTCCTGCTGCTGGGTCATATCACCACCTAGAGATATACACATTATATATATATATATACACACTATATATATATATATATATATAACTAACTTCAGATCTCCTGTGCTGGGTCATATCACCACCAGAGATATATATATATATATATATTATAACAATATATATATATATATAACCCTAACTTCAGATTCTCCTGCTGCTGGGTCATACGCACCACCTAGAGATATACACATTATATATATATATATATACACATTATATATATAACCCTAACTCAGATTTCCTGCTGCGGGTCATATCACCACCTAGAGATATACACATTATATATATATAACACATTACTATATATATACCCTAACTTCAGATTCTTCTGCTGCTGGGTCATATCACCACCCAGAGATATACACATTATATATATATATATCACATTATATATATAACCCAACTTCAGATTCTCCTGCTGCTGGGTCATATCACCACCGAGAGATATACACATTATATATATATATATACACATTATATATATACCCAACTTCAGATTCTCCTGCTGCTGGGTCATACGCACCACCTAGAGATATACACATTATATATATATATATACCATTATATATAAACCCAACTCAGAATATCACCACCTAGAGAAATATATATATATATATATATATAACCTAACTTCAGATTCTCCTTCTGCTGGGTCATATCACCACCTAGAGATATAAACATTATATATATATATATACACATTATATATATAACCCTAACTTCAGATTCTCCTGCTGCTGGGTCATATCACCACCTAGAGATATACACATTATATATATATATATACACATATATATATAACCCTAACTTCAGATTCTCCTGTCTGGGTCATATCACACCTAGAGATATAAACATTATATATATATATATACACATTATATATATAACCCTAACTTCAGATTCTCCTGCTGCTGGTCATATCACCACCTAGAGATATAAACATTATATATATATATATACACATTATATATATAACCCTAACTTCAGATTCTCCTGCTGCTGGGTCATATCACCACCTAGAGATATACACACTATATATATATATAACACACTATATATATAACCTAACTTCAGATTTTCCTGCTGCTGGGTCATACGCACCACCTAGAGATATACACATTATATATATATATATATACACATATATATATAACCCAACTTCAGATTTCCTGCTGCTGGGTCATATCACCACCTAGAGATATAAATATTATATATATATATATACACATTATATATATAACCCTAACTTCAGATTCTCCTGCTGCAGGGCATATCACCACCTAGAGATATAAACATTATATATATATATATACAATTATATATATAACCCTAACTTCAGATTCTCCTGCTGCTGGGTCATATCACCACTAGAGATATACAATAATATATATATATATATACACATTATATATATAACCCTAATTCAGATTCTCCTGCTGCTGGGTCATGCACCACCTAGAGATATACACATTATATATATATATACACATTATATATTTAACTAACTTCAGATTCTCCTGCTGCTGGGTCATATCAAGAGATATACACATTATATATATATATACACATTATATATATAACCCTAACTTCAGATTCTCCTGCTGCTGGGTTATATCACCACCTAGAGATATAAACATTATATATATTATACACTTATATATATAACCCTAACTTCAGATTCTCCTGCTGCTGGGTCATATCACCACCAGAGATATACACATTATATATATATATATACACATTATATATATAACCCTCTTCAGATTCTCCTGCTGCTGGGTCATACGCACCACCTAGAGATATACACATTATATATATATATACACATCTATATATATAACCCAACTTCAGATTCTCCTGCGCTGGGTATATCACCACCTAGAGATATACACATTATATATATATATACACATTATATATATAACCCTAACTTCAGATTCTCCTGCTGCTGGGTCATACTCACCACCTAGAGATATACACATTATATATATATATATATACATTATATATATAACCCCCTAACTTCAGATTCTCCTGCTGCTGGGTCATATCACCACCTAGAGATATACACATTATATATATATATATATACACATTATATATATAACCCTAACTTCAGATTCTCCTGCTGCTGGGTCATACGCACCACCTAGAGATATACACATTATATATATATATATACACATTATATATACCCTAACTTCAGATTCTCCTGCTGCTGGGTCATATCACCACCTAGAGATATACACATTATATATATATATAACACATTATATATATAACCCTAACTTCAGATTCTCCTGCTGCTGGGTCATACGCACCACCTAGAGATATACACATTATATATATATCATTATATATAAACCCTAATTCAGATTCTCCTGCTGCTGGGTCATATCACCACCTAGAGATATACACATTATATATATATATATCACATTATATATATAACCCTAACTTCAGATTCTCCTGCTGCTGGGTCATATCACCACTAGAGATATACACATTATATATAAACCCTAACTCAGATTCTCCTGCTGCTGGGTCATATCACCACCTAGAGATATACACATTATATATATATATACACATTATATATATAACCCTAACTTCAGATTCTCCTGCTGCTGGGTCATATCACCACCTAGAGATATACACATTATATATATATATATATACACATTATATATATAACCCTAACTTCAGATTCTCCTGCTGCTGGGTCATATCACCACCTAGAGATATACACATTATATATATATATATACACATTATATATATAACCCTAACTTCAGATTCTCCTGCTGCTGGTCATATCACCACCTAGAGATATACACATTATATATATATATATACAATATAACCCTAACTTCAGATTCTCCTGCTGCTGGTCATATCACCACCTAGAGATATACACATTATATATATATATATACACATTATATATATAACCCTAACTTCAGATTCTCCTGCTGTGGGTATATCACCACCAGAGATATACACATTATATATATATATATAATATATATATAACCCTAACTTCAGATTCTCCTGCTGCTGGGTCATATCACCACCTAGAGATATACACATTATATATATATATACACATTATATATATAACCCTAACTCAGATTCTCCTGCTGCCGGGTCATATCACCACCTAGAGATATACATTATATATATATATATATACACATTATATATATAACCCTAACTTCAGATTCTCCTGCTGTGTCATATCACCACCTAGAGATATACACATTATATATATATATATACACATTATATATATAACCCTAACTTCAGATTCTCCTGTGCTGGGTCATATCACCACCTAGAGATATACACATTATATATATATATATACACATTATATATATAACCCTAACTTCAGATTCTCCTGCTGCTGGGTCATATCACCACCTAGAGATATACACATTATATATATATATATAAACATTATATATATATAATATAACCCTAACTTCAGATTCTCCTGCTGCTGGGTCATATCACCACCTAGAGATATACACATTATATATATATATACACACATTATATATATAACCCTAACTTCAGATTCTCCTGCTGCTGGGTCATATCACCACCTAGAGATATACACATTATATATATATATACATTATATATAACCCACTTCAGATTCTCCTGCCTGGGTCATATCACCACCTAGAGATATACACATTATATATATATATATACAATATATATATATAACCCTAACTTCAGATTCTCCTGCTGCTGGGTCATACGCACCACCTAGAGATATACACATTATATATATATATATACACATTATATATATAACCCTAACTTCAGATTCTCCTGCTGCTGGGTCATATCACCACCTAGAGATATACACACTATATATATATATATACACATTATATATATAACCCCTAACCTCAGATTCTCCTGCTGCTGGGTCATATCACCACCAGAGATATACACATTATATATATATATATACACATTATATATATAACCCTAACTTCAGATTCTCCTGCTGCTGGGTCATATCACCACCTAGAGATATACACATTATATATATATATATACACATTATATATATAACCCTAACTTCAGATTCTCCTGCTGCTGGGTCATACCACTACCTAGAGATATACATATATATATATATATACACATTATATATATAACCCTAACTTCAGATTCTCCTGCTGCTGGTCATATCACCACCTAGAGATATACACATTATATATATATATATATATATCACCCTAACTTCAGATTCTCCTCTGCTGGGTCATATCACCACCTAGAGATATAAACATTATATATATATATATATCACATTATATATATAACCCTAACTTCAGATTCTCCTGCTGCTGGGTCATATCACCACCTAGAGATATAAACATTATATATATATATATACACATTATATATATAACCCTAACTTCAGATTCTCCTGCTGCTGGGTCATATCACCACCTAGAGATATAAACATTATATATATATATATACACATATATATATAACCCTAACTTCAGATTCTCCTGCTGCTGGGTCATATCACCACCTAGAGATATAAACATTATATATATATATATACACATTATATATATAACCCTAACTTCAGATTCTCCTGCTGCTGGGTCATATCACCACCTAGAGATATACACATTATATATATATATATATACACATTATATATATAACCCAACTTCAGATTCTCCTCTGCTGGGTCATACGCACCACCTAGAGATATACACATTATATATATATATATATACACGTTATATATATAACCCTAACTTCAGATTCCCTGCAGGGTCATATCACCACCTAGAGATATAAACATTATATATATATATATACACATTATATATATAACCCTAACTTCAGATTCTCCTGCTGCTGGGTCATATCACCACCTAGAGATATAAACATTATATATATATATATACACATTATATATATAACCCTAACTTCAGATTCTCCTGCTGCTGGGTCATATCACCACCTAGAGATATACACATTATATATATATATATATATACACATTATATATATAACCCTAACTTCAGATTCTCCTGCTGCTGGGTCATACGCACCACCTAGAGATATACATTATATATATATATATACACATTATATATATAACCCTAACTTCAGATTCTCCTGCTGCTGGGTCATATCACCACCTAGAGATATACACATTATATATATATATACACATTATATATATAACCCTAACTTCAGATTCCTGCGCTGGGTCATATCACCACCTAGAGATATAAACATTATATATATATATATATCACATTATATATATAACCCTAACTTCAGATTCTCCTGCTGCTGGGTCATATCACCACCTAGAGATATACATTATATATATATATATAACACATTATATATATAACCCTAACTTCAGATTCTCCTGCTGCTGGGTCATACGCACCACCTAGAGATATACACATTATATATATATATACACATTATATATATAACCCTAACTTCAGATTCTCCTGCTGCTGGGTCATATCACCACCTAGAGATATACACATTATATATATATACACATTATATATATAACCCTAACTTCAGATTCTCCTGCTGCTGGGTCATATCACCACCTAGAGATATACACATTTTATAAATATATATATACACATTATATATATAACCCTAACTTCAGATTCTCCTGCTGTGGGTCATATCACCACCTAGAGATATACATTATATATATATATATATACACATTATATATATAACCCTAACTTCAGATTCCCTGCTGCTGGGTCATACGCACCACCTAGAGATATACACATTGTATATATATATATACACATATATATATAACCTAACCTCAGATTCTCCTGCTGCTGGGTCATATCACCACCTAGAGATATACACATTATATATATAAATATACACATTATATATATAACCCTAACTTCAGATTCTCCTGTGCTGGGTCATACGCACCACCTAGAGATATACACATTATATATATATATACACATTATATATATAACCCTAACTTCAGATTTTCTGCTGCTGGGTCAACATCACCACCTAGAGATATACACATTATATATATATATATATTACACAATATAACCCTAACTTCAGATTCTCCCGCTGCTGGTCATATCACCACCTAGAGATATACACTTGATATATATATATACACATTATATATAAACCCTAACTTCACCTTCTCCTGCTGCTGGGTCATATCACCACCTAGAGATATACACATTATATATATATATATACACATTATATATATAACCCTAACTTCAGATTCTCCTGCTGCTGGGCCATATCACCACCCAGAGATATACACATTATATATATATATACATTATATATATAACCCTAACTTCAGATTTTCCTGCCGCTGGGTCATATCACCACTAGAGATATACACATTATATATATATATATATATACACTATATATATAACCCTAACTTCAGATTCTCCTGCTGCTGGGTCATATCACCACCTAGAGATATACACATTATATATATATATATACACATTATATATATAACCCTAACTTCAGATTCTCCTGCTGCTGGGTCATATCACCACCTAGAGATATACACATTATATATATATATATACACTATATATATATAACCCAACTTCAGATTCTCCTGCTGCTGGGTCATATCACCACCTAGAGATATACACATTATATATATATATACAATATATATAACCCTAACTTCAGATTCTGTGGGACCACTAGAGATATACACATATATATATATATATACATATATATATAACCCTAACTTTAGTTCTCTCTGCTGGGTCATATCCACCTAGAGATATA
The DNA here is from genome assembly GCF_020615455.1 of Coregonus clupeaformis. Classification (NCBI taxonomy): domain Eukaryota; kingdom Metazoa; phylum Chordata; class Actinopteri; order Salmoniformes; family Salmonidae; genus Coregonus; species Coregonus clupeaformis. The sequence goes on along the minus strand of NW_025535193.1, from coordinate 97,364 downwards.
CACATTATATATATATATACACATTATATATATAACCCAACTTCAGATTCTCCTGCCGCCGGGTCATATCACCACCTAGAGATTATACACATTATATATATATATATACACATTATATATATATATATTTTAACCCAACTTCAGATTCTCCTGCTGCTGGGTCATATCACCACCTAGAGATATACACATATATATATATATATATACACATTATATATATATAACTTCGATTCCTCCCCATATCACCACCAGGATATACATATATATATATATAATATATATATAATATATATAACCCAACTCAGATTCTCCTGCTGCTGGGTCAACTACCACCACCTAGAGATATACACATTATATATATATATATATACACATTATATATATAACCCTAACCCAGATTTCTGCTGCTGGGTCATATCACCACCTAGAGATATACACATTGTATATATATATACAATATATATATAACCCAACTTCAGATTCTCCTGGCTGGGTCATATCACCACCTAGAGATATACACATTATATATATATATACTATATATATAACCCTAACTTCAGATTCTCCTGCTGCTGGGTCATATCACCACCTAGAGATATACACATTATATATATATATATACCATATATATATATATATATATATAACCCCTAACTTCAGATTCCCAATACACCACCAGAGATATAATTACATATATATATATATATATATATATATATATATATATATATATATATAACAACTTCAGATTTTCTGCTGCTGGGTCATACGCACCACCTAGAGATATACACATTATATATATATATATACACATTATATATATAACCCCAACTTCAGATTCTCCTGCTGCTGGGTCATATCACCACCTAGAGATATACACACTTATATACGTATATATATATATATACCCCAAATTTGGATTCTCCTGCTGCTGGGTCATATCAACACCTAGAGATATAAACATTATTATATATATATACACATTATATATATAACCCCAACTTCAGATTCTCCTGCTGCTGGGTCATATCACCACCTGGGAGATATAAAAATTTATATATATATATATACATTATATATATAACCCTAACTTCAGATTCTCCTGCTGCATGGGTCAGTATCACCACCTAGAGATATAAACATTATATATATATATATACACATTATATATATACCTACTTCAGATTCTCCTGCGTGGGTCATATCACCACCTAGAGATATAACATTATATATATATATATATATAACACATTATATATATAACCCTAACTTCAGATTCTCCTGCTGCTGGGTCATACCACCACCTAGAGATATACACATTATATATATATATATATACACATTGATATATATAACCCTAACTTCAGATTCTCCTGCTGCTGGGTCATATCACCACCTAGAGATATAAACACATATATATATATATATACACATTATATATATAACCCTAACTTCAGATTCTCCTGCTGCTGGGTCATATCACCACCTAGAGATATACACAGTATATATATATATACACATTATATATATAACCCTAACTTCAGATTCTCCTGCTGCTGGGTCATATCACCACCTAGAGATATACACATATATATAATATAAATTATATATATATATATATATATATATAACCAACAGATTTCCTGTGCTGCTGGGTCAATACGCACCACCTAGAGATATACACATTATATATATATATATAAACACATTATATATATAACCCTAACTTCAGATTCTCCTGCTGCTGGGTCATATCACCACCTAGAGATATACACATTATATATATATATAAACATATATATAAACCCTAACTTCAGATTCTCCTGCCGCTGGGTCATATCACCACCCAGAGATATACACATTATATATATATATACACACTATATATATAACCTAACTTCAGATTCTCCTGCTGCTGGGTCAGATCACCACCTAGAGATATACACATTATATATATATATATATACACATTATATATATATATATATATATAACCCTAACTTCAGATTCTCCCTGCTGGGTCATACTCACCACCTAGAGATATACACATTATATATATATATATACACATAATATAAACCCTAACTTCAGATTCTCCGCTGGAACACAGGATACAATTATATATATATATATATATATAACCAACTTCAGATTCTCCTGCTGCTGGGTCATATCACCACCTAGAGATATAAACATTATATATATATATATCACATTATATATATAACCCTAACTTCAGATTCTCCTGCTGCTGGGTCATATCACCACCTAGAGATATAAACATTATATATATATATATACACATTATATATATAACCCTAACTTCAGATTCTCCTGCTGCTGGGTCATATCACCACCTAGAGATATAAACATATATATATATATATACACATTATATATATAACCCTAACTTCAGATTCTCCTGCTGCTGGGTCATATCACCACCTAGAGATATAAACATTATATATATATATATATATACACATTATATATATAACCCCTAACTTCAGATTCTCCTGTGCTGGGTCATATCACCACCTAGAGATATACCATTATATATATATATATACACATTATATATAAACCCTAACTTCAGATTCTCCTGCTGCTGGGTCAATATCCCCACCTAGAGATATAAACATTATATATATATATATATACACATATATATAACCCAACTCAGATTCTCCTGCTGCTGGGTCATATCACCACCTAGAGATATACACATTATATATATATATATACACATTATATATATAACCCTAACTTCAGATTCTCCTGCTGCTGGGTCATATCACCACCTAGAGATATACACATTATATATATATATACTATATACACTTATATATATAACCCTACTTCAGATTCTCCTGCTGCTGGGTCATACGCACCACCTAGAGATATACACATTATATATATATATATAGCACATTATATATATAACCCTAACTTCAGATCCCTGCAGGGTCACTATCACCACCTAGAGATATACACATTATATATATATATACACATTATATATATAACCTAACTTCAGATTCTCCTGCTGGGCATATCACCACCTAGAGATATACACATTATATATATATATATACACATTATATATATAACCCTAACTTCAGATTCTCCTGCTGCTGGGTCATATCACCACTAGAGATATACAATATATATATATATACAAAAAATATATATATATATAACCCTAACTTCAGATTCTCCTGCTGCTGGGTCATATCACCACCTAGAGATATACACATTATATATATATATATAAACATATATATATTTATATATATAACCCAACTCAGATTCCGCTGGGTCATATCACCACCTAGAGATATACCCCATTGATATATATATATACTATATAACCCTAACTTCAGATTCTCCTGCTGCTGGGTCATATCACCACTAGAGATATAATATATATATATACACATTATATATATAACCTAACTTCAGATTCTCCTGCTGCTGGGTCATACGCACCACCTAGAGATATACACATTATATATATATATATATATACACATTATATATATATAAACCCTAACTTCAGATTCTCCTGCTGCTGGGTCATATCACCACTAGAGATATACATTATATATATATATATACACATTATATATATAACCCTAACTTCAGATTCTCCTGCTGCTGGGTCATATCACCACCTAGAGATAGACACATTATATATATATATATACACATTAATATATAACCCTAACTTCAGATTCTCCTGCTGCTGGGTCATATCACCACCTAGAGAGATATACACATTATATATATATATATATACACATTATATATATAACCCTAACTTCAGATTCTCCTGCTGCTGGGTCATATCACCACCTAGAGATATACACATTATATATATATATATAACACATTATATATATAACCCTAACTTCAGATTCTCCTGCTGCTGGGTCATACCCACCACCTAGAGATATACACATTATATATATATATATACACACATTATATATATAACCCTAACTTCAGATTCTCCTGCTGCTGGGTCATTCACCACCTAGAGATATACACATATATATATATATATACACATTATATATATAACCCTAACTTCAGATTCTCCTGCTGCTGGGTCATATCACCACCTAGAGATATACACATTATATATATATATATAACACATTATATATATAACCCTAACTTCAGATTCTCCTGCTGCTGGGTCATATCACCACCTAGAGATATAAACATTATATATATATATATACACATTATATATATAACCCTAACTTCAGATTCTCCTGCTGCTGGGTCATACCACCACCTAGAGATATACACATTATATATATATATATACACATTATATATATAACCCTAACTTCAGATTCTCCTGCTGCTGGGTCATATCACCACCTAGAGATATACACATTATATATATATATACACATTATATATATAACCCTAACTTCAGATTCTCCTGCTGCTGGGTCATATCACCACCTAGAGATATACACATTATATATATATATATATATATACACATTATATATATAACCCTAACTTCAGATTCTCCTGCTGCTGGGTCATATCACCACCTAGAGATATACACATTATATATATATATACACATTATATATATAACCCTAACTTCAGATTCTCCTGCTGCTGGGTCATACGCACCACCTAGAGATATACACATTATATATATATATATACACATTATATATATAACCCTAACTTCAGATTCTCCTGCTGCTGGGTCATATCACCACCTAGAGATATACATTATATATATATATACACATTATATATATAACCCTAACTTCAGATTCTCCTGCTGCTGGGTCATATCACCACCTAGAGATATACACATTATATATATATATATATACACATTATATATATAACCCTAACTTCAGATTCTCCTGCTGCTGGGTCATATCACCACCTAGAGATATACACATACCTATATATATATATATACACATTATATATATAACCCACTTCAGATTCTTCTGCTGCTGGGTCATACGCACCACCTAGAGATATACACATTATATATATATATATACACATTATATATATAACCCTAACTTCAGATTCTCCTGCTGCTGGGTCATATCACCACCTAGAGATATACACATTATATATATATATACACACATTATATATATAACCCTAACTTCAGATTCTCCTGCTGCTGGGTCATATCACCACCTAGAGATATACACATTATATATATATATATATACACATTATATATATAACCCTAACTTCAGATTCTCCTGCTGCTGGGTCATATCACCACCTAGAGATATACACATTATATATATATATATACACATTATATATATAACCCTAACTTCAGATTCTCCTGCTGCTGGGTCATATCACCACCTAGAGATATACACATTATATATATATATATACACATTATATATATAACCCTAACTTCAGATTCTCCTGCTGCTGGGTCATATCACCACCTAGAGATATACACATTATATATATATATATACACATTATATATATAACCCTAACTTCAGATTCTCCTGCTGCTGGGTCATATCACCACCTAGAGATATACACATTATATATATATATACACATTATATATATAACCCTAACTTCAGATTCTCCTGCTGCTGGTCATATCACCACCTAGAGATATAAACATTATATATATATATATATACACATTATATATATAACCCTAACTTCAGATTCTCCTGCTGCTGGGTCATTCACCACCTAGAGATATACACATTATATATATATATATACACATTATATATATAACCCTAACTTCAGATTCTCCTGCTGCTGGGTCATATCACCACCTAGAGATATACACATTATATATATATATATACACATTATATATATAACCCTAACTTCAGATTCTCCTGCTGCTGGGTCATATCACCACCTAGAGATATACACATTATATATATATATATACACATTATATATATAACCCTAACTTCAGATTCTCCTGCTGCTGGGTCATATCACCACCTAGAGATATACACATTATATATATATATATACACATATTTATATATATATATATAACCCTAACTTCAGATTCTCCTGCTGCTGGGTCATACCACCACCTAGAGATATACACATTATATATATATATATACACATTATATATATAACCCTAACTTCAGATTCTCCTGCTGCTGGGTCATATCACCACCTAGAGATATACACATTATATATATATATATACATATATATAACCCTAACTTCAGATTCTCCTGCTGCTGGGTCATATCACCACCTAGAGATATAAACATTATATATATATATATACACATTATATATATAACCCTAACTTCAGATTCTCCTGCTGCTGGGTCATATCACCACCTAGAGATATAAACATTATATATATATATATAACACATTATATATATAACCTAACTTCAGATTCTCCTGCTGCTGGGTCATATCACCACCTAGAGATATACACATTATATATATATATATACACATTATATATATAACCCTAACTTCAGATTCTCCTGCTGCTGGGTCATATCACCACCTAGAGATATAAACATTATATATATATATATATACACATTATATATATAACCCTAACTTCAGATTCTCCTGCTGCTGGGTCATATCACCACCTAGAGATATAAACATTATATATATATATATACACATTATATATATAACCCTAACTTCAGATTCTCCTGCTGCTGGGTCATATCACCACCTAGAGATATACACATTATATATATATATATTATACACATTATATATATAACCCTAACTTCAGATTCTCCTGCTGCTGGGTCATATCACCACCTAGAGATATACACATTATATATATATATATACACATTATATATATAACCCTAACTTCAGATTCTCCTGCTGCTGGGTCATATCACCACCTAGAGATATACACATTATATATATATACATTATATATATATATATATATATATTACCCTAACTCAGATTCTCCTGCTGCTGGGTCATACGCACCACCTAGAGAGATATACACATTATATATATATATATATACACATTATATATATAACCCTAACTTCAGATTCTCCTGCTGCTGGGTCATATCACCACCTAGAGATATACACATTATATATATATATACACATTATATATATAACCCTAACTTCAGATTCTCCTGCTGCTGGGTCATATCACCACCTAGAGATATACACATTATATATATATATATACACATTATATATATAACCCTAACTTCAGATTCTCCTGCTGCTGGGTCATATCACCACCTAGAGATATACACATTATATATATATATATACACATTATATATATAACCCTAACTTCAGATTCTCCTGCTGCTGGGTCATATCACCACCTAGAGATATACACATTATATATATATATATAAAACATTATATATATATATATATATATATATATATATAACCCTAACTTCAGATTCTCCTGCTGCTGGGTCATACGCACCACCTAGAGATATACACATTATATATATATATATACACATTATATATATAACCCTAACTTCAGATTCTCCTGCTGCTGGGTCATATCACCACCTAGAGATATACACATTATATATATATATATATATATAACCCTAACTTCAGATTCTCCTGCTGCTGGGTCATATCACCACCTAGAGATATAAACATTATATATATATATATACACATTATATATATAACCCTAACTTCAGATTCTCCTGCTGCTGGGTCATATCACCACCTAGAGATATAAACATTATATATATATATACACATTATATATATAACCCTAACTTCAGATTCTCCTGCTGCTGGGTCATATCACCACCTAGAGATATAAACATTATATATATATATATACACATTATATATATAACCCTAACTTCAGATTCTCCTGCTGCTGGGTCATATCACCACCTAGAGATATAAACATTATATATATATATATATATACACATTATATATATAACCCTAACTTCAGATTCTCCTGCTGCTGGGTCATATCACCACCTAGAGATATACATCATTATATATATATATATATACACATTATATATATAACCCTAACTTCAGATTCTCCTGCTGCTGGGTCATATCCCCACCTAGAGATATAAACATTATATATATATATATATACACATTATATATATAACCCTAACTCAGATTCTCCTGCTGCTGGGTCATATCACCACCTAGAGATATACACATTATATATATATATACACATTATATATATAACCCTAACTTCAGATTCTCCTGCTGCTGGGTCATATCACCACCTAGAGATATACACATTATATATATATATATACACATTATATATATATATATATATATATAACCCTAACTTCAGATTCTCCTGCTGCTGGGTCATACGCACCACCTAGAGATATACACATTATATATATATATATAACACATTATATATATAACCCTAACTTCAGATTCTCCTGCTGCTGGGTCATATCACCACCTAGAGATATACACATTATATATATATATACACATTATATATATAACCCTAACTTCAGATTCTCCTGCTGCTGGGTCATATCACCACCTAGAGATATACACATTATATATATATATATACACATTATATATATAACCCTAACTTCAGATTCTCCTGCTGCTGGGTCATATCACCACCTAGAGATATACACATTATATATATATATATATACACATTATATATATAACCCTAACTTCAGATTCTCCTGCTGCTGGGTCATATCACCACCTAGAGATATACACATTATATATATATATATATACAATATATATAACCAACTTCATATTCTCCTGCTGCTGATATGCCCACCTAGAGATATACATATTATATATATATATATATATTATATATATAACCCTAACTTCAGATTCATATCACCACCTAGAGATATACATTATATATATATATATTTTTATATATATAACCCTAACTTCAGATTCTCCTGCTGCTGGGTCATACGCACCACCTAGAGATAAGAAACATTATATATATATATATATATATACATTATATATATAACCCTAACTTCAGATTCTCCTGCTGCTGGGTCATATCACCACCTAGAGATATACACATTATATATATATATATACACATTATATATATAACCCTAACTTCAGATTCTCCTGCTGCTGGGTCATATCACCACCTAGAGATATACACATTTATATATATATATATATACACATTATATATATAACCCTAACTTCAGATTCTCCTGCTGCTGGGTCATATGCACCACCTAGAGATATACACATTATATATATATATATATACACATTATATATATAACCCTAACTTCAGATTCTCCTGCTGCTGGGTCATATCACCACCTAGAGATATACACATTATATATATATATATACACATTATATATATAACCCTAACTTCAGATTCTCCTGCTGCTGGTCATATCACCACCTAGAGATATACACATTATATATATATATATACACATTATATATATAACCCTAACTTCAGATTCTCCTGCTGCTGGGTCATATCACCACCTAGAGATATACACATTATATATATATATATACACATTATATATATAACCCTAACTTCAGATTCTCCTGCTGCTGGGTCATACGCACCACCTAGAGATATACACATTATATATATATATATACACATTATATATATAACCCTAACTTCAGATTCTCCTGCTGCTGGGTCATATCACCACCTAGAGATATACACATTATATATATATATATACACATTATATATATAACCTAACTTCAGATTCTCCTGCTGCTGGGTCATATCACCACCTAGAGATATACACATTATATATATATATATACACATTATATATATAACCCTAACTTCAGATTCTCCTGCTGCTGGGTCATATCACCACCTAGAGATATACACATTATATATATATATATATATACACATTATATATATAACCCTAACTTCAGATTCTCCTGCTGCTGGGTCATATCACCACCTAGAGATATACATTATATATATATATATAACATCATATATATATATATATATATATATATATATATATATACCCTAACTTCAGATTCTCCTGCTGCTGGGTCATATCACCACCTAGAGATATACACATTATATATATATATATATATATATATAACCCTAACTTCGAGATTCTCCTGCTGCTGGGTCATATCACCACCTAGAGATATACACATTATATATATATATATACACATTATATATATAACCCTAACTTCAGATTCTCCTGCTGCTGGGTCATATGCACCACCTAGAGATATACACATTATATATATATATATACACATTATATATATAACCCTAACTTCAGATTCTCCTGCTGCTGGGTCATATCACCACCTAGAGATATAAACATTATATATATATACATACTATATATAACCCTAACTCCAGATTCTCCTGCTGCTGGGTCATATCACCACCTAGAGATATACACATTATATATATATATATACACATTATATATATAACCCTAACTTCAGATTCTCCTGCTGCTGGGTCATATCACCACCTAGAGATATACACATTATATATATATATATACACATTATATATATAACCCTAACTTCAGATTCTCCTGCTGCTGGGTCATATCACCACCTAGAGATATAAACATTATATATATATATATACACATTATATATATAACCCTAACTTCAGATTCTCCTGCTGCTGGGTCATATCACCACCTAGAGATATACACATTATATATATATATATACACATTATATATATAACCCCTAACTTCAGATTCTCCTGCTGCTGGGTCATATCGCACCACCTAGAGATATACATTATATATATATATATACACATTATATATATAACCCTAACTTCAGATTCTCCTGCTGCTGGGTCATATCACCACCTAGAGATATAAACATTATATATATATATATACACATTATATATATAACCCTAACTTCAGATTCTCCTGCTGCTGGGTCATATCACCACCTAGAGATATACACATTATATATATATATATACACATTATATATATAACCCTAACTTCAGATTCTCCTGCTGCTGGGTCATATCACCACCTAGAGATATACACATTATATATATATATATACACATTATATATATAACCCTAACTTCAGATTCTCCTGCTGCTGGGTCATACGCACCACCTAGAGATATACACATTATATATATATATATATACACATTATATATATAACCCTAACTTCAGATTCTCCTGCTGCTGGGTCATATCACCACCTAGAGATATACACATTATATATATATATATACACATTATATATATAACCCTAACTTCAGATTCTCCTGCTGCTGGGTCATATCACCACCTAGAGATATAAACATTATATATATATATATACACATTATATATATAACCCTAACTTCAGATTCTCCTGCTGCTGGGTCATATCACCACCTAGAGATATACACATTATATATATATATATACACATTATATATATAACCCTAACTTCAGATTCTCCTGCTGCTGGGTCATATCACCACCTAGAGATATACACATTATATATATATATATACACATTATATATATAACCCTAACTTCAGATTCTCCTGCTGCTGGGTCATACGCACCACCTAGAGATATACACATTATATATATATATATACACATTATATATATAACCCTAACTTCAGATTCTCCTGCTGCTAGGTCATATCACCACCTAGAGATATAAACATTATATATATATATATACACATTATATATATAACCCTAACTTCAGATTCTCCTGCTGCTGGGTCATATCACCACCTAGAGATATACACATTATATATATATATATACACATTATATATATAACCCTAACTTCAGATTCTCCTGCTGCTGGGTCATATCACCACCTAGAGATATACACATTATATATATATATATACACATTATATATATAACCCTAACTTCAGATTCTCCTGCTGCTGGGTCATACGCACCACCTAGAGATATACACATTATATATATATATATACACTTATATATATAACCTAACTTCAGATTCTCCTGCTGCTGGGTCATATCACCACCTAGAGATATACACATTATATATATATATATACATTATATATATAACCCTAACTTCAGATTCTCCTGCTGCTGGGTCATATCACCACCTAGAGATATACACATTATATATATATATAACACATTATATATATAACCCTAACTTCAGATTCTCCTGCTGCTGGGTCATATCACCACCTAGAGATATACACATTATATATATATATATACACATTATATATATAACCCTAACTTCAGATTCTCCTGCTGCTGGGTCATATCACCACCTAGAGATATACACATTATATATATATATACACATTATATATATAACCCTAACTTCAGATTCTCCTGCTGCTGGGTCATATCACCACCTAGAGATATACACATTATATATATATATACACATTATATATATAACCCTAACTTCAGATTCTCCTGCTGCTGGGTCATATCACCACCTAGAGATATACACATTATATATATATATATACACACATTATATATATAACCCTAACTTCAGATTCTCCTGCTGCTGGGTCATATCACCACCTAGAGATATACACATTATATATATATATACACATTATATATATAACCCTAACTTCAGATTCTCCTGCTGCTGGGTCATATCACCACCTAGAGATATACACATTATATATATATATATATATATATATATATATATATATACACATTATATATATAACCCTAACTTCAGATTCTCCTGCTGCTGGGTCATACGCACCACCTAGAGATATACACATATATATATATATATATACACATTATATATATAACCCTAACTTCAGATTCTCCTGCTGCTGGGTCATATCACCACCTAGAGATATACACATTATATATATATATACACACATTATATATATAACCCTAACTTCAGATTCTCCTGCTGCTGGGTCATATCACCACCTAGAGATATACACATTATATATATATATATACACATTATATATATAACCCTAACTTCAGATTCTCCTGCTGCTGGGTCATATCACCACCTAGAGATATACACATTATATATATATATATACACATTATATATATAACCCTAACTTCAGATTCTCCTGCTGCTGGGTCATATCACCACCTAGAGATATACACATTATATATATATATATACACATTATATATATAACCCTAACTTCAGATTCTCCTGCTGCTGGGTCATATCACCACCTAGAGATATACACATTATATATATATATATACACATTATATATATAACCCTAACTTCAGATTCTCCTGCTGCTGGGTCATATCACCACCTAGATATATACACATTATATATATATATATATATACACATTATATATATAACCCTAACTTCAGATTCTCCTGCTGCTGGGTCATACCACCACCTAGAGATATAAACATTATATATATATATATACACATTATATATATAACCCTAACTTCAGATTCTCCTGCTGCTGGGTCATACCACCACCTAGAGATATAAACATTATATACATTATGCACACTGAGTGTCCAAAACATCTCTCCATGACGGACTGACCAGGTGAAAGCTATGATCCCTTATTGATGCCACTTGTTAAGTCGGTGTAGATGAAGGGGAGGAGACAGGTGGAAACACCCTAATCCTCTCCCTCCCTCCCTCCCTCCCCCCTTTACCCCTCTCCTATGAAGGGGAGGAGACAGGTGGAAACACCCTAAACCCCCTCCCCTCCCTCCCTCCCTCCCCCTTTACCCCCTCTCCCTGAAGGGGAGGAGACAGGTGGAAAACACCCTAAACCCCTCCCTCCCTCCCTCCCCCCTTTACCCCTCTCCTATGAAGGGGAGGAGACAGGTGGAAACACCCTAAACCCCCTCTCCCTCCCTCCCTCCCTCCCTCCCCCCCTTTACCCCTCTCCTATGAAGGGGAGGAGACAGGTGGAAACACCCTAAACCCCCCCTCCCTCCCTCCCTCCCTCCCTCCCTCCCCCCTTTACCCCTCTTCTATGAAGGGGAGGAGACAGGTGGAAACACCCTAAACCCCCCCTCCCTCCCTCCCTCCCTCCCTCCCTCCCTCCCTCCCTCCCTCCCCCCTTTACCCCTCTCCTATGAAGGGAGGAGACAGGTGGAAACACCCTAAACCCTCTCTCTCCCTCCCTCCCTCCCTCCCCTCCCTCCCTCCCCCTTTACCCTCTTCTATGAAGGGGAGGAGACAGGTGGAAACACCCTAAACCCCCCCTCCCTCCCTCCCTCCCTCCCTCCCTCCCTCCCTCCCTCCCCCTTTACCCCCTCTCCCATGAAGGGGAGGAGACAGGTGGAAACACCCTAAACCCCTCCCTCCCTCCCTCCCTCCCTCCCTCCCCCCCTTTACCCCTCTCCTATGAAGGGGAGGAGACAGGTGGAAACACCCTAAACCCCTCCCTCCCTCCCTCCCTCCCTCCCTCCCTCCCCCTTTACCCCCTCTCCTATGAAGGGGAGGAGACAGGTGGAAACACCCTAAACCCCTCTCTCCCTCCCTCCCTCCCTCCCTCCCTCCCCCTTTACCCCTCTCCTATGAAGGGGAGGAGACAGGTGGAAACACCCTAAACCCCCTCCCTCCCTCCCTCCCTCCCTCCCTCCCCCTTTACCCCTCTCCTATGAAGGGGAGGAGACAGGTGGAAACACCCTAAACCCCTCCCTCCCTCCCTCCCTCCCTCCCCCTTTACCCCTCTCCTATGAAGGGGAGGAGACAGGTGGAAACACCCTAAACCCCTCCCTCCCTCCCCCCCCCCCCCCCCCCTTTACCCCCTCCTATGAAGGGGAGGAGACAGGTGGAAACACCCTAAACCCCTCCCTCCCTCCCTCCCTCCCTCCCTCCCCCTTTACCCCCTCCTATGAAGGGGAGGAGACAGGTGGAAACACCCTAAACCCCCCTCCCTCCCTCCCTCCCTCCCTCCCTCCCTCCCTCCCTCCCCCTTTACCCCTCTCCTATGAAGGGGAGGAGACAGGTGGAAACACCCTAAACCCCTCCCTCCCTCCCGGGAGGTGTGTGTGTGTGTGTGTCTGTGTCTCTGTCTGTGTGTGTGTGTGTGTGTCTCTGTCTGTGTGTCTCTCTCTGTGTGTGTCTGTGTGTGTGTGTGTGTGTGTGAGTCTCTGTGTGTGTGTGTGTCTCTGTCTGTGTGTCTCTCTCTCTGTGTGTGTGTGTGTCTCTGTGTGTCTGTCTGTGTGTGTGTCTCTGTGTGTCTCTCTCTCTCTCTGTGTGTGTGTGTGTCTCTGTGTGTGTCTCTCTCTGTGTGTCTCTGTGTCTGTGTGTGTGTCTGTGTGTGTCTTTGTATGTGTGTGTATGTCTCTCTCTGTGTCTCTTTGTCTGTGTGTACCTCCAGTTTCCCAGGGAAGAGACTCTCAAACTTCTTCTGTAGAGAGAATGTGAAGGTGAGCCAGCCCATGTTGGAGGCCTGCCTGCCCTGCCAGAAATACACCACACACTGGAAGTCTTCCTCCACCCTCTCCTCCTCCTCCTCCTCCTCTCCTCCGTGGGGACCGTGTCTCTCCTTCTTCTCCTTGTCCTCATCCTCACATTCTACTGGCACCCAGTATCTACACACACACACACACACTCACACACACACAGAGACACACACACACAGAGACACACAGAGACACACACACACAGAGACACACACACACAGAGACACACACACACACACAGACAGAGAGGGAACTGGCATCAACATTTCATTGTCCATAGTATGTAGTAAAGGGATCATTTACAGAAAAACACACAGAGGAAGACCTACAGTCCAGAGACAGACCTACAGTCCAGAGGAAGACCTACAGTCCAGAGACAGACCTACAGTCCAGAGGAAGACCTACAGTCCTGAGGAAGACCTACAGTCCAGAGACAGACCTACAGTCCAGAGACAGACCTACAGTCCAGAGGAAGACCTACAGTCCAGAGACAGACCTACAGTCCAGAGGAAGACCTACAGTCCAGAGACAGACCTACAGTCCAGAGACAGACCTACAGTCCAGAGACAGACCTACAGTCCAGAGGAAGACCTACAGTCCAGAGACAGACCTACAGTCCAGAGACAGACCTACAGTCCAGAGACAGACCTACAGTCCAGAGACAGACCTACAGTCCAGAGGAAGACCTACAGTCCAGAGGAAGACCTACAGTCCAGAGGAAGACCTACCGTTCAGAGGAAGACCTACCGTCCTGAGGAAGACCTACAGTCCAGAGACAGACCTACAGTCCAGAGACAGACCTACAGTCCAGAGACAGACCTACAGTCCAGAGGAAGACCTACAGTCCAGAGGAAGACCTACAGTCCAGAGGAAGACCTACAGTCCAGAGGAAGACCTACAGTCCAGAGGAAGACCTACAGTCCAGAGACAGACCTACAGTCCAGAGGAAGACCTTCAGTCCAGAGACAGACCTACAGTCCTGAGACAGACCTACAGTCTAGAGGAAGACCTACAGTCCAGAGGAAGACCTACAGTCCAGAGACAGACCTACAGTCCAGAGGAAGACCTTCAGTCCAGAGACAGACCTACAGTCCTGAGACAGACCTACAGTCCAGAGGAAGACCTACAGTCCAGAGGAAGACCTACAGTCCAGAGGAAGACCTACAGTCCAGAGACAGACCTACAGTCCAGAGGAAGACCTACAGTCCAGAGGAAGACCTACAGTCCAGAGGAAGACCTACAGTCCAGAGACAGACCTACAGTCCAGAGACAGACCTACAGTCCAGAGACAGACCTACAGTCCAGAGGAAGACCTACAGTCCAGAGGAAGACCTACAGTCCAGAGGAAGACTTACAGTCCAGAGGAAGACCTACAGTCCAGAGACAGACCTACAGTCCAGAGACAGACCTACAGTCCAGAGGAAGACCTACAGTCCAGAGACAGACCTACAGTCCTGAGACAGACCTACAGTCCTGAGACAGACCTACAGTCCAGAGGAAGACCTACAGTCCAGAGGAAGACCTATAGTCCAGAGACAGACCTACAGTCCAGAGGAAGACCTACAGTCCAGAGGAAGACCTACAGTCCAGAGACAGACCTACAGTCCAGAGGAAGACCTACAGTCCAGAGACAGACCTACAGTCCTGAGACAGACCTACAGTCCAGAGGAAGACCTACAGTCCAGAGGAAGACCTACAGTCCTGATGAAGACCTATAGTCCAGAGACAGACCTACAGTCCAGAGGAAGACCTACAGTCCAGAGGAAGACCTACAGTCCAGAGACAGACCTACAGTCCAGAGGAAGACCTACAGTCCAGAGACAGACCTACAGTCCAGAGGAAGACCTTCAGTCCAGAGACAGACCTACAGTCCTGAGACAGACCTACAGTCTAGAGGAAGACCTACAGTCCAGAGGAAGACCTACAGTCCAGAGGAAGACCTACAGTCCAGAGACAGACCTACAGTCCTGAGGAAGACCTACAGTCCAGAGACAGACCTACAGTCCAGAGGAAGACCTACAGTCCAGAGGAAGACCTACAGTCCAGAGGAAGACCTACAGTCCAGAGGAAGACCTACAGTCCAGAGACAGACCTACAGTCCAGAGACAGACCTACAGTCCAGAGACAGACCTACAGTCCAGAGACAGACCTACAGTCCTGAGGAAGACCTACAGTCCAGAGACAGACCTACAGTCCAGAGACAGACCTACAGTCCAGAGGAAGACCTACAGTCCAGAGGAAGACCTACAGTCCAGAGGAAGACCTACAGTCCAGAGACAGACCTACAGTCCTAAGGAAGACCTACAGTCCTGAGAAAGACCTACAGTCCAGAGGAAGACCTACAGTCCAGAGACAGACCTACAGTCCAGAGGAAGACCTACAGTCCAGAGGAAGACCTACAGTCCAGAGACAGACCTACAGTCCAGAGGAAGACCTACAGTCCTGTGAGTGTGTGTGTACCTGCAGAGGAAGACGTAGCAGTCCTGTGTGTGGAAGTGTCCAAACTCCTCCTCCGGCAGACGAGCAAACTTCTTCCCCTCCAACACGAATCCTTCCATTCCATCCAAATCCTCATTCCACTCCTCCATCATCTGCTCTGCCTGGAGAGAGAGAGAGGGATGAGGAGGGAGGGAGGAGGAGAGAGATGGAGGAGAGAGAGAGAGAGAGAGAGAGAGAGAGAGAGAGAGAGAGAGAGAGAGAGAGGAGGAGGAGGGAGGAGAGAGAGGTTGGAGGAGGAGAGGAGAGAGAGAGGGAGGAGGAGGAGAGGGAGGAGGAGGAGAGAGAGGGAGGAGGAGAGAGAGGAGGAGAGGAGAGAGAGAGAGAGGGAGAGAGAGAGAGAGAGAGAGAGAGAGAGAGAGGAGGAGGGAGGAGAGAGAGGTTGGAGGAGGAGAGAGAGGAGGAGAGGAGAGAGAGAGGGAGGAGGAGGAGAGGGAGGAGGAGAGAGAGGAGGAGAGGAGAGGAGAGAGAGGGAGGAGGAGAGAGAGGAGGAGAGGAGAGAGAGAGAGAGGAGGAGGAGAGAGATGGAGGGAGGAGGAGAGAGATGGAGGGAGGAGGAGAGAGTGAGAGGAGGAGGAGAGAGATGGAGGGAGGAGAGAGAGAGAGAGAGGGAGGACAGAGAGAGGAGGAGGACAGAGAGAGGAGGAGGAGGAGAGAGGAGAGAGAGAGGAGGAGGAGGAGAGAGGAGAGAGAGGGAGGAGGAGAGAGAGAGAGAGGAGGAGGAGAGAGAGAGGAGAGAGGAGGAGGAGAGAGGAGAGAGAGGGAGGAGGAGGAGAGAGGAGGAGGAGGAGGAGAGAGGAGAGAGAGGGAGGAGGAGAGGGGCGGATAAGATATACCTTTTTACATTCCATTATGTCAAAGGAGATTACTGATGTTTAGGATAGTATGAGTGATGTTTAGGATAGCATGAGTGATGTTTAGGATAGCACGAGTGATGTTTAGGATAGCACGAGTGATGTTTAGGATAGCACAAGTGATGTTTAGGATAGCACGAGTGATGTTTAGGATAGCACGAGTGATGTTTAGGATAGCACGAGTGATGTTTAGGATAGCACGAGTGATGTTTAGGATAGCACGAGTGATGTTTAGGATAGAACGAGTGATGTTTAGGATAGCACGAGTGATGTTTAGGATAGCACGAAAGTGATGTTTAGGATAGCACGAGTGATGTTTAGGATAGCACGAGTGATGTTTAGGATAGCACGAGTGATGTTTAGGATAGCACGAGTGATGTTTAGGATAGCACGAGTGATGTTTAGGATAGCATGAGTGATGGACAGGATAGCATGAGTGATGGTTAGGATAGAACGAGTGATGTTTAGGATAGCACGAGTGATGTTTAGGATAGCACGAGTGATGTTTAGGATAGCACGAGTGATGTTTAGGATAGCACGAGTGATGTTTAGGATAGCATGAGTGATGGACAGGATAGCATGAGTGATGTTTAGGATAGCATGAGTGATGTTTAGGATAGCACGAGTGATGTTTAGGATAGCACGAGTGATGGACAGGATAGCACGAGTGATGGACAGGATAGCACGAGTGATGGACAGGATAGCACGAGTGATGTTTAGGATAGCATGAGTGATGTTTAGGATAGCATGAGTGATGTTTAGGATAGCATGAGTGATGTTTAGGATAGCACGAGTGATGTTTAGGATAGCACGAGTGATGGACAGGATAGCACGAGTGATGTTTAGGATAGCACGAGTGATGGACAGGATAGCATGAGTGATGTTTAGGATAGCACGAGTGATGGACAGGATAGCACGAGTGATGTTTAGGATAGCACGAGTGATGTTTAGGATAGCACGAGTGACGTTTAGGATAGCACGAGTGATGTTTAGGATAGCATGAGTGATGGACAGGATAGCATGAGTGATGTTTAGGATAGCACAAGTGATGTTTAGGATAGCACGAGTGATGTTTAGGATAGCACGAGTGATGTTTAGGATAGCATGAGTGATGTTTAGGATAGCACGAGTGATGTTTAGGATAGCATGAGTGATGGACAGGATAGCACGAGTGATGTTTAGGATAGCACGAGTGATGTTTAGGATAGCACGAGTGATGTTTAGGATAGCACGAGTGATGTTTAGGATAGCACGAGTGACGTTTAGGATAGCACGAGTGACGTTTAGGATAGCACGAGTGATGTTTAGGATAGCACGAGTGATGTTTAGGATAGCACGAGTGATGGACAGGATAGCACGAGTGATGTTTAGGATAGCACGAGTGATGTTTAGGATAGCACGAGTGATGGACAGGATAGCACGAGTGATGTTTAGGATAGCACGAGTGATGTTTAGGATAGCACGAGTGATGTTTAGGATAGCACGAGTGATGTTTAGGATAGCACGAGTGATGTTTAGGATAGCACAGTGATGTTTAGGATAGCATGAGTGATGGACAGGATAGCATGAGTGATGTTTAGGATAGCACGAAGTGATGTTTAGGATAGCACGAGTGACGTTTAGGATAGCACGAGTGATGTTTAGGATAGCACGAGTGATGGACAGGATAGCACTAGTGATGTTTAGGATAGCACGAGTGATGGACAGGATAGCACGAGTGATGTTTAGGATAGCACGAGTGATTTTTAGGATAGCACGAGTGATGGACAGGATAGCACGAGTGACGTTTAGGATAGCACGAGTGATGTTTAGGATAGCACGAGTGACGTTTAGGATAGCACGAGTGACGTTTAGGATAGCACGAGTGATGTTTAGGATAGCACGAGTGATGTTTAGGATAGCACGAGTGACGTTTAGGATAGCACGCAGTGATGTTTAGGATAGCACGAGTGATGTTTAGGATAGCACGAGTGATGTTTAGGATAGCATGAGTGATGGACAGGATAGCACGAGTGATGTTTAGGATAGCACGAGTGATGTTTAGGATAGCACGAGTGATGTTTAGGATAGCACGAGTGATGTTTAGGATAGCAACGAGTGACGTTTAGGATAGCACGAGTGACGTTTAGGATAGCACGAGTGATGTTTAGGATAGCACGAGTGATGTTTAGGATAGCACGAGTGATGGACAGGATAGCACGAGTGATGTTTAGGATAGCACGAGTGATGTTTAGGATAGCACGAGTGATGGACAGGATAGCACGAGTGATGTTTAGGATAGCACGAGTGATGTTTAGGATAGCACGAGTGATGTTTAGGATAGCACGAGTGATGTTTAGGATAGCACGAGTGATGTTTAGGATAGCACGAGTGATGTTTAGGATAGCATGAGTGATGGACAGGATAGCATGAGTGATGTTTAGGATAGCACGAGTGATGTTTAGGATAGCACGAGTGACGTTTAGGATAGCACGAGTGATGTTTAGGATAGCACGAGTGATGGACAGGATAGCACTAGTGATGTTTAGGATAGCACGAGTGATGGACAGGATAGCACGAGTGATGTTTAGGATAGCACGAGTGATTTTTAGGATAGCACGAGTGATGGACAGGATAGCACGAGTGACGTTTAGGATAGCACGAGTGATGTTTAGGATAGCACGAGTGACGTTTAGGATAGCACGAGTGACGTTTAGGATAGCACGAGTGATGTTTAGGATAGCACGAGTGATGTTTAGGATAGCATGAGTGATGTTTAGGATAGCACGAGTGATGTTTAGGATAGCACGAGTGATGTTTAGGATAGCACGAGTGATGTTTAGGATAGCACGAGTGATGTTTAGGATAGCACGAGTGATGTTTAGGATAGCACGAGTGATGTTTAGGATAGCACGAGTGATGTTTAGGATAGCACGAGTGATGTTTAGGATAGCACGAGTGATGGACAGGATAGCACGAGTGATGTTTAGGATAGCACGAGTGATGTTTAGGATAGCACGAGTGATGTTTAGGATAGCACGCAGTGATGTTTAGGATAGCACGAGTGATGTTTAGGATAGCACGAGTGATGTTTAGGATAGCACGAGTGATGTTTAGGATAGCACGAGTGATGTTTAGGATAGCACGAGTGATGTTTAGGATAGCACGAGTGACGTTTAGGATAGCACGAGTGATGTTTAGGATAGCATGAGTGATGTTTAGGATAGCATGAGTGATGTTTAGGATAGCACGAGTGATGTTTAGGATAGCATGAGTGATGTTTAGGATAGCACGAGTGATGTTTAGGATAGCACGAGTGATGTTCAGGATAGCACGAGTGATGTTTAGGATAGCACGAGTGATGGACAGGATAACACGAGTGATGTTTAGGATAGCACGAGTGATGGACAGGATAGCACGAGTGATGTTTAGGATAGCACGAGTGATGTTTAGGATAGCACGAGTGATGTTTAGGATAGCACGAGTGATGTCATGGAGACTTGCCAGATGTATGCCAGGAAGAGGGTAACAGAAGGTATATAAGGTAGAGGGTCTTCTTTTGTTCAAGTTAGTTCGTAGCACCAAGGGGGCAAAGCTCTGGTCATTGTTGTAACGAACCCGGTACCGATCATTAAACATTTACATGAACTGTCTACAAAGTGTCTTAAGTATATCCTTGCATCCTTGATTCTTCGATACCCGAGAAAGTCATCATAACATCACTGAACAGACGGGAGAGAGGACAGGAAATGAAGGAGCAATGACAGAGGAGGATTTCAACCCTGATTCTGGTAGTCTAGGTCAGGGGTCAGGGGTCGGCAACCTTTATGACTGGAAACAATATTAATAATAAACAGTGTTGAGGGAGCCGCAGTAATTCAAGACCTTTTCATGTGCAATAGCGGCAAAATCTGATATTCAGCACAACGGATAGCAGTCGGAATCAAAATTACCACCAAATCTAACGTTCAGGGTCGCAGAGCAGAGCAGTGGCTGTGTGGTGACGTTCAGGGTCACAGAGCAGAGCAGTGGCTGTGTGGTGACGTTCAGGGTCACAGGGCAGAGCAGTGGCTGTGTTGTGACGTTCAGGGTCACAGAGCAGAGCAGTGGCTGTGTGGTGACGTTCAGGGTCGCAGGGCAGAGCAGTGGCTGTGTGGTGACGTTCAGGGTCACAGAGCAGAGCAGTGGCTGTGTTGTGACGTTCAGGGTCACAGGGCAGAGCAGTGGCTGTGTGGTGACGTTCAGGGTCACAGGGCAGTGGCCGTGTTGTGACGTTCAGGGTCACAGGGCAGAGCAGTGGCTGTGTTGTGACGTTCAGGGTCGCAGGGCAGAGCAGTGGCTGTGTTGTGACGTTCAGGGTCACAGAGCAGTGGCTGTGTGGTGACGTTCAGGGTCACAGGGCAGAGCAGTGGCTGTGTTGTGACGTTCAGGGTCACAGGGCAGAGCAGTGGCTGTGTGGTGACGTTCAGGGTCGCAGAGCAGAGCAGTGGCTGTGTGGTGACGTTCAGGGTCACAGGGCAGAGCAGTGGCTGTGTTGTGACGTTCAGGGTCACAGAGCAGAGCAGTGGCTGTGTGGTGACGTTCAGGGTCACAGGGCAGAGCAGTGGCTGTGTTGTGATGTTCAGGGTCACAGGGCAGAGCAGTGGCTGTGTGGTGACGTTCAGGGTCGCAGGGCAGAGCAGTGGCTGTGTGGTGACGTTCAGGGTCACAGAGCAGAGCAGAGCAGTGGCTGTGTGGTGACGTTCAGGGTCACAGGGCAGGGCAGAGCAGTGGCTGTGTGGTGACGTTCAGGGTCACAGGGCAGAGCAGTGGCTGTGTTGTGACGTTCAGGGTCACAGAGCAGAGCAGAGCAGTGGCTGTGTGGTGACGTTCAGGGTCACAGGGCAGGGCAGAGCAGTGGCTGTGTGGTGACGTTCAGGGTCGCAGGGCAGAGCAGTGGCTGTGTGGTGACGTTCAGGGTCACAGAGCAGAGCAGAGCAGTGGCTGTGTGGTGACGTTCAGGGTCACAGGGCAGGGCAGAGCAGTGGCTGTGTGGTGACGTTCAGGGTCACAGAGCAGAGCAGTGGCTGTGTGGTGACGTTCAGGGGTCGCAGGGCAGAGCAGTGGCTGTGTTGTGACGTTCAGGGTCACAGAGCAGTGGCCGTGTTGTGACGTTCAGGGTCACAGGGCAGAGCAGTGGCTGTGTTGTGACGTTCAGGGTCACAGGGCAGAGCAGTGGCCGTGTTGTGACGTTCAGGGTCACAGGGCAGAGCAGTGGCTGTGTTGTGACGTTCAGGGTCACAGAGCAGTGGCTGTGTGGTGACGTTCAGGGTCACAGGGCAGAGCAGTGGCTGTGTTGTGACGTTCAGGGTCACAGAGCAGTGGCTGTGTGGTGACGTTCAGGGTCACAGGGCAGAGCAGTGGCTGTGTTGTGACGTTCAGGGTCACAGGGCAGAGCAGTGGCTGTGTGGTGACGTTCAGGGTCACAGAGCAGAGCAGTGGCTGTGTTGTGACGTTCAGGGTCACAGAGCAGAGCAGTGGCTGTGTGGTGACGTTCAGGGTCACAGGGCAGAGCAGAGCAGTGGCTGTGTTGTGACGTTCAGGGTCACAGGGCAGAGCAGTGGCTGTGTGGTGACGTTCAGGGAGAATCCAAGTGAACATACAGTAAATATACTACAGGGGTGATGTTACTTCTCTCCCTCCACAGAGACTGACCGAAAAGGGCTCAGTCCTCCAGCTGATGGTTACACTGCATTACTTCTGCCTCACGCACCAGTTCATGTTGTTACTCCTGTGACCAGAGAAAACGCAAACGCAGCTAATAACAACACAATCCTACGGGATACACTTTGTAGCGCGAGTGGACAGGCCGGGAGAGACAGGGTTTCACGGCTTAGAAAAGGGTTGAATAAAGTGTTGACATGTTGATGATGAAGAACATGTTAAACATGGTGTCATAAGAACAGCAGCTCTTTGCTGTATTCGTTGACAGTCTCTCTCTAATCATGGTTTTGGTAAATGACACGGCATCAACTTCACCGTGGGCTGCTGGAGGCTGCAGACACCGTGATCTGAGCTATCTGATTGGCCAGAGGTAGGAGTATAAGTGCACTTGATTTGCTTCTCTGCCGGCTAGGCGGG
>NW_025535193.1:50000-65000 GCF_020615455.1 Coregonus clupeaformis | reverse complement strand
AGAAACGACCTCAATTCATGTTTCTTGTCCTGTAAGTTCATGACTAGTCCGGGGTCATTCTGAGTGAGCAACTTCAATTCAATAGATTTAATGTTCTGCTCAAGGGCCCTGATAGTCTCTTTAACTTCAGTACGAGACAGAGCAGTATACTGTTGACAAAATAATCGTATTTGGGCCTTCCCAACCTCCCACCATTGTCTCAAGGACTCAAAATTCCCTTTTGTAGCCCTCCATTTTTCCCAAAACAACAAAAACCTTTCACAAAACATGACATCATGTAACAATTTAACATTAAAATACCAATAAGATGATGACCTTCGTGGACAGGACAAGTGAATATCAACAGTGACAATATGGTGATCAGAGAAACCCACAGGAGTGATGTCACACCTTCCAACCCTACTACAGTATTGCTCAGATACATACAACCTGTCTAACCTTGCTGCACTGACATGACCTTCATTAACTTTTAGCCATGTGTACTGCCTAACTTTTGCATTCCTTACTCTCCACACATCAGAAAGCTCAAACTCAGTTAATAGACCAGACAGACAAATTGCTGACCGCAGGTGAGGTTCTTCAGCGGTGCGATCAACAGTAAAATCCACTGTACAGTTCCAGTCCCCCCTAAAACCATACACCCCTCTTGGTCACACTGTCTTAAGGTTTCCTTTATTTTATCAAAACCAACAATACGCTCTGTACCCTCATTAGGAGCATAAACATTCAAAAAAACAAACAAAAACCCCATAACATCCACCTTGACCAATAAAACCCGACCCTTGACAATCTCTGTTGTAGATACCACAGTCACCCCTAAGCCTGAAGAAAACAAGATTGCCACCCCAGCACTGAAATTAGTACCATGACTGAGTATATGCTGCCCCTCCCACCACATACCCCAGTCAGCCGCATTTTCCTCATCACTATGTGTCTCCTGTAGGAAAACTACATTAAGCCTTTTCTGTTTTATTACTTCTAATACCCAAGCCCTCTTATTCCTGTCCCTTCCTCCATTAATATTGAGAGAACCTACCCTTAGTACCTCCATATAGAAAAGAAAAAGGAAAAGCAGAAGATACCACAGAGAAACCAGACAAAGAGAATAGAACACCCTATGAGGCATAATCATCATCATTATTAAAATTTTCTCTTAACCTGACCACGTTTCCCACCACCCTTTGCTGCTGCAACAGCAGTAACACATTTCCTCAAGCGAAACCGCTTCTTCTCACTCAACTGGTCTAACCCCACCGTCTTCTGTAACATCACAGCTGACCTCACAAACTTATCAACATCAAAATAATCTGCCAATTTGACAGATTTCCCAAAAGTCTGATCCAGAAACCCTTTTACCTCCTCTAGATCGTAAATTGAGTCCTCACCAGCTGCTACCGTATCAAGAGAGATATCCATATCCATATCCTTCTCCTGATCCTCCTCAACTGAGGCCACAGACCACTGACTCCCCTCTACCACATCCCTTTCAACACTCCCCACTTGCACCCCATCACTCGTACCAGGCATCTCCTCCACTACCTGGGAGACTAGCCCCACCTGAACCCCAGCACTCATAGTCGGCATCTCCTCCACTACCTGGGAGACTAGCCCCCCCTGAACCCCAGCACTCATAGTGGGCATCTCCTCCACTACCTGGGAGACTAGCCCCCCCTGAACCCCAGCACTCATAGTGGGCATCTCCTCCACTACCTGGGAGACTAGCCCCCCCTGAACCCCAGCACTCATAGTGGGCATCTCCTCCACTACCTGGGAGACTAGCCCCACCTGAACCCCAGCACTCATAGTGGGCATCTCCTCCACTACCTGGGAGACTAGCCCCCCCTGAACCCCAGCACTCATAGTCGGCATCTCCTCCACTACCTGGGAGACTAGCCCCACCTGAACCCCAGCACTCATAGTGGGCATCTCCTCCACTACCTGGGAGACTAGCCCCACCTGAACCCCATTACTCGTAGTGGGCATCTCCTCCACTACCTGGGAGACTAGCCCCCACCTGAACCCCAGCACTCATAGTGGGCATCTCCTCCACTACCTGGGAGACTAGCCCCCCTGAACCCCAGCACTCATAGTCCGGCATCTCCTCCACTACCTGGGAGACTAGCCCCCCCTGAACCCCAGCACTCATAGTGGGCATCTCCTCCACTACCTGGGAGACTAGCCCCACCTGAACCCCATTACTTGTAGTGGGCATCTCCTCCACTACCTGGGAGACTAGCCCCACCTGAACCCCATTACTCGTAGTGGGCATCTCCTCCACTACCTGGGAGACTAGCCCCACCTGTACCCCAGCACTCATAGTCGGCATCTCCTCCACTACCTGGGAGATGAGCTCCACATGAACCCTCTCCTGTAACCCATTACTTGTAGTGGGCATCTCCTCCACTACCTGGGAGATTAGCTCCACATGTACCCCCTCCTGTACCACAGCACTCGTACTGGGCACCTCCTCACCAGTCTGAGGAAATGGCCCTTCAGATCCATCCTTACCTTCTACAACAAAAAAATCCCCCTGCATAACATTTCCCTCTGGTACAAGTTGCACCTCTGTGCCCTCAACACGGACAACTTGTTCCTCAGCAACAGATGCGTGCGGCTGCTCTACCACTGTCAGCCCACCTCTTCCTACATCAGTGGGCCCAGGCGTTACGAGGACCACCTGCGCCCCTCCCTCTGCCTTCTCCCTTTTCGGGCAAGCATGTCGCTTATGACCAACATCCCCACACTCAAAACACAGTTGACTACCTGTACTAGCATAAGCCATATACAATCTATTGTCATACTTGACTTTAAACGATAACTCCAAAGTCTGTTCCGGTGAGTCCAAAAACATAAACACCTGTCGCCGAAACGACATTACCTGTTTCAACGCCGGGTGTTTGCAACCCAATGGGACAACCTTAATTGAACTTGCAAACTTCCCAAAGCGCAATAACTCGCGCTCCAATAGCTCATTTGGAATGAACGGCGGTACATTTGAAATCTTTACCCTTGTTGAAGGAGAAAAAAGCGGCGTAACTTGAATAAACATTTCTTTAAGAAGTATGCCATGCTCAACCATACGATCAACAAGGCGCTCTTCTTTAAGAAATACCACCACCGCTTTATTCATCCGTGACGCATAAGCAACATTCTCATATCCTACCTTCTCTCCTACGGCGACCAAAACCTCTTCCACCGTGACAGTAGCTTCAGTAACACACCTAAAGCCGTGCCGAGTGACAGGGACTAGCGTCCCGATTCGGGCCGCCATCCCCACCAAAATCAGGGTAATTTCGAAACGAAAAACAATATACTTAATTCTACCGCAACAAAAAAATAGAAATAATAACCTTAATCATGCATAGCAGAAAAAAAGGATATCACCAAGAAAAGGAAAACCCAGGATATCTAACTCTACACAACACTCGCACTTAGCACTCACTCAAACAATTCCCAGCACGCACCAAACACTCCCAGCATGCAGAGAGAGAGAGAGAGAGAGAGAGAGAGAGAGAGAGAGAGAGAGAGAGAGAGAGAGAGAGAGAGGTTAGGGTGTAGTCAACCATCAGGACATCATACCAGTTGTTAAACTTAAACACTTGGAAAGGAGAGAGGAGTTAACTGTCAACTCTTGTTAATTATTTTTCTTGCCCTTGCCAAGTCATTTGAGCTCTTACCAAGTAATTTATATTGATCTAAATGTAATTTGGAAAAAGTCAAGGGGTGTGAATACTTTCTGAAGGCACGGTGTGTATTGTGACACTCAAAGTATTCACACCCCTTGACTTTTTCCACATTTTGTTGTTACAGCCTGAATTTAAAATGGATTAAATGTTGATTTTGTGTCACTGACCTACACACAATACCCCAGAATGTTAAAGTGGAATTATGTTTTTAGAAATGTTGACAAATTCATACAAAATGAAAAGCTGAAATGTCTTGAGTCAATAAGTATTAAACCCCTTTGTTATGGCAAGCCTAAATAGGTTCAGGAGTAAAAATTTGCTTAACAAGTCACATAATAAGTTGCATGGACTCACTCTGTGTGCAATAATAGTGTTTAACATGATTTTTGAATGACTACCTCATCTCTGTACCCGCACACATACAATTATCTGTAAGGTCCCTCAGTCGAGCAGTGAATTTCAAACACAGATTCAACCACAAAGACCAGGGAGGTTTTCCAACGCCTCGCAAAGATGGGCACCTAGATGGTTAAATATAAAAAAAGCAGGCATTGAATATCCCTTTGAGCATGGTGAAGTTATTAATTACACTTTGGATGGTGTATCAATACACCCAGTCACTACAAAGATACAGGCGTCCTTCCTAACTCAGTTGCCGGAGAGGAAGGAAACCGCTCAGGGATTTCAACATGAGGCCAATGGTGACTTTAAAACAGTTAGAGATTAATGGCTGTGATAGGAGAAAAATGAGGATGGATCAACAACATTGTAGTTACTCCACAATACTAACCTAAATGACAGAGTGAAAAGAAGGAAGCCTCTACAGAATACAAATATTCCAAAACATGCATCCTGTTGGCAATAAGGCATTAAAGTAAAACTGCAAAAAAATGTGTCAAAGAAATGAACTTTATGTCCTGAATACAAAGTGTTATTTTTGGGGCAAATCCAACACAAATCATTGAGTACCACTCTTAATATTTTTAAGCATAGTGGTGGCTGCATCATGTTATGGGTATGCTTGTCATCGGCAAGGGAGTTTTTTTAGGAAATAAATAAACAGAATAGAGCCAAGCACAGGCAGAATCCTAGAGGAAAACGTGGTTCAGTCTGCTTTCCAACAGACACTGGGAGACCTTTCAGCAGGACAATAACCTAAAACACATGGCTAGGAGATAAAACATATAGGATGGTATCTCTCCAGGTTCCTGGTAACAGAGCCCTGGGTGTAGTGTCTAGTGTATACCTGGCACTCTGTCCCCTCCAGGTTCCTGGTAACAGTGGCGTGTTTGGGGCGGTGCAGCATTGTGCAGACCTCCTGTCCCAGCTTCAGGGCCGCTGCTCTCACCAGACGAGGAGACTTCCTCCCAATCCAGATAAACACATCGGACAGACAGTCCAGGATGTAAACTCCTTTAGTGTCCAGCAGGGTCTGGAGCTAGAGAGACAGACAGAGATACACAGAGATACACAGAGAGAGAGAGAGAGAGACAGAGAGAGGGAGAGAGAGACAGAGAGAGAGAGAGAGAGAGAGAGAGAGAGAGAGAGAGAGAGAGAGACAGACAGACAGAGAGAGAGAGAGACAGAGAGAGATACACAGAGAGAGACAGAGAGAGATACACAGAGAGAGATAGAGAGAGAGAGAGAGACAGAGAGAGAGAGAGACAGAGAGAGATACACAGAGAGAGACAGAGAGAGACAGAGAGAGATACACAGAGACAGAGAGAGATAGAGAGAGAGAGAGAGATAGAGAGATACAGAGAGAGAGAGAGAGAGAGAGAGAGAGAGAGACAGAGAGAGAGAGAGAGAGAGCGAGAGAGAGAGAGAGACAGAGAGAGAGCACAGAGAGAGACAGAGAGAGCAGAGAGAGAGACAGAGAGAGACAGAGAGAGAGCAGAGAGAGACAGAGAGAGACAGAGAGAGAGACAGAGAGAGAGCGAGAGCAGAGAGAGCAGAGAGAGCAGAGACAGAGAGAGCAGAGAGAGAGACAGAGAGAGAGACAGAGAGAGAGCAGAGAGAGAGCAGAGAGAGCGAGAGAGAGAGAGCGAGAGAGAGCGAGAGAGAGATACGAGAGAGAGAGAGAGAGAGAGAGAGAGAGAGCGAGAGAGAGCGAGATAGAGCGAGAGAGAGAGCGAGAGAGAGATACGGAGAGAGAGAGATACGGAGAGAGAGAGATACAGAGAGAGACAGACAGAGATACACAGAGAGAGATAGAGAGAGACAGAGAGAGACAGAGAGAGAGACAGAGAGAGAGAGAGACAGAGACAGAGAGAGAGAGAGAGAGAGAGACAGAGAGAGAGAGAGAGAGAGAGAGAGAGAGAGAGCGAGAGAGAGAGAGAGAGAGAGAGAGAGAGAGAGCGAGAGAGAGCGAGAGAGAGACGAGAGAGAGAGCGAGAGAGAGCGAGAGAGATACAGAGAGAGAGAGATACAGAGAGATACGGATACAGAGAGAGAGAGAGAGACAGAGAGAGAGACACAGAGAGAGAGACACAGAGAGAGAGAGAGAGAGACAGAGAGACAGAGAGACAGAGAGACAGAGAGAGACAGAGAGAGACAGAGAGAGACAGAGAGAGACAGAGAGAGAGACAGAGACAGAGACAGACAGACAGACAGACAGACAGACAGACAGACAGAGAGAGAGAGAGAGAGAAACAGTTATATAATGTATGCACACATGACTAAGTCTCTTCTGCTAAATAAATGCCATATTAGATTATTTATCTCCCCTGTTTCGTGCTCCATGTTGTTGCCACTAATATGTGACTATCATAATCAGTCGGAAGTCGCAATGGCTAATTTGCATATAAAATGTGTGTCAAAATTTGGATTTTTTGCTGTTTGGGGGTTTCATCTGCTTTTAACAAAAATCATCATCTGTATGTATTATTGCCAAATTCAGGGTATAAATATAGTTTTTAATCTTATAAACATAGGATGAAACATAGCATCAAGCTACAACAGGCTATTGAATCAAGCTACAACAGGCTATTGAATCAAGCTACAACAGGCTATTGAATCAAGCTACAACAGGCTATTGAATCAAGCTACAACAGGCTATTGAATCAAGCTACAACAGGCTATTGAATCAAGCTACAACAGGCTATTGAATCAAGCTACAACAGGCTATTGAATCAAGCTACAACAGGCTATTGAATCAAGCTACAACATGCTATTGAATCAAGCTACAACATGCTATTGAATCAAGCTACAACAGGTATTTCAATCGGATGATTTTCCCGTTTGCCCAAAGTTTGTCAAAGTTACTGTAGCGTATCATCCGCGGAAAAAACAAAAGGTTTACCTCAGCTCTCGCATTTCAAAACCCAGACAGTCACACTGTCACTACTGACTACACCTTAGCTAGTAGCTAGCTAGTTTAGCTTTTGACTGTATCGATGGATTCCCGGGGAGAGAGAAATCGTTAAGATTTTTAACTAGTAATGATGTTGTGCTGGGAGCTGGTTCAGACGGTCAGTGGCGTCAACTTAATGGCGACTGCTTTTTGACCTGAGCCGGAGAGCTTCGCCATCAGCGACCCCGCAAACGGCACAGACGCCGACTCAGACGAGAGCTCACCGAAGAAGTCGAGGCCGAGCCCCGTGAGGAGAAAACCGAGGAAGACCACCCGTTAAATGGTGGATCTGTAAATTACGGTGCTTCAGTCGGTCGAGGGGGAATATGTCAGTGATGCTGGGCAAGAAATTGAAAAGGCTCGCGTGTTCAGGTGCACTTGCAAGTCCAACGAAGGGAAGCCCTGCTAGTGGCTTTTTACCCCCTCGAGGTCCGGAGATGAGAGACGTGACCAGATGAATTAACTCACCAATGGGAAGTCATTGCCATTCAGCTATTAGTCAAGTTTAGATGGCTGTGAGTGTGTAATGGGTGCGTCTGTCTATCTGTCAGTGTCTGTGAGTGTTTAATGAGGCACAAGTAACGTTAGACTGACTCATCACACACACACACAAACTTTTTGTTTTTCCGCGGACCAGCGGCAAAGACTAACCAAAGCCCACACGAATCGGATTGATAGATAGAGCAGGTTCCATATCCAGTTTAGCTACTCCATAGTTACCAGTCGTAGTAACAACAGACTGATTATGATAGAGCAGGTTCCATATCCAGTTTAGCTACTCCATAGTTACCAGTCGTAGTAACAACAGACTGATTATGATAGAGCAGGTTCCATATCCAGTTTAGCTACTCCATAGTTACCAGTCGTAGTAACAACAGACTGATTATGATAGAGCAGGTTCCATATCCAGTTTAGCTACTCCATAGTTACCAGTCGTAGTAACAACAGACTGATTATGATAGAGCAGGTTACATATCCAGTTTAGCTACTCCAT
The DNA here is from genome assembly GCF_020615455.1 of Coregonus clupeaformis. NCBI lineage: Eukaryota > Metazoa > Chordata > Actinopteri > Salmoniformes > Salmonidae > Coregonus > Coregonus clupeaformis. The sequence goes on along the minus strand of NW_025535193.1, from coordinate 56,968 downwards.
AGTTACCAGTCGTAGTAACAACAGACTGATTATGATAGAGCAGGTTCCATATCCAGTTTAGCTACGCCATAGTTACCAGTCGTAGTAACAACAGACTGATTATGATAGAGCAGGTTCCATATCCAGTTTAGCTACTCCATAGTTACCAGTCGTAGTAACAACAGACTGATTATGATAGAGCAGGTTCCATATACAGTTTAGCTACTCCATAGTTACCAGTCGTAGTAACAACAGACTGATTATGATAGAGCAGGTTCCATATCCAGTTTAGCTACGCCATAGTTACCAGTCGTAGTAACAACAGACTGATTATGATAGAGCAGGTTACATATCCAGTTTAGCTACGCCATAGTTACCAGTCGTAGTAACAACAGACTGATTATGATAGAGCAGGTTCCATATCCAGTTTAGCTACTCCATAGTTACCAGTCGTAGTAACAACAGACTGATTATGATAGAGCAGGTTCCATATCCAGTTTAGCTACTCCATAGTTACCAGTCGTAGTAACAGACTGATTATGATAGAGCAGGTTACATATACAGTTTAGCTACGCCATAGTTACCAGTCGTAGTAACAACAGACTGATTATGATAGAGCAGGTTCCATATCCAGTTTAGCTACTCCATAGTTACCAGTCGTAGTAACAACAGACTGATTATGATAGAGCAGGTTCCATATCCAGTTTAGCTACTCCATAGTTACCAGTCGTAGTAACAACAGACTGATTATGATAGAGCAGGTTCCATATCCAGTTTAGCTACTCCATAGTTACCAGTCGTAGTAACAACAGACTGATTATGATAGAGCAGGTTCCATATCCAGTTTAGCTACTCCATAGTTACCAGTCGTAGTAACAACAGACTGATTATGATAGAGCAGGTTCCATATCCAGTTTAGCTACTCCATAGTTACCAGTCGTAGTAACAACAGACTGATTATGATAGAGCAGGTTCCATATCCAGTTTAGCTACGCCATAGTTACCAGTCGTAGTAACAACAGACTGATTATGATAGAGCAGGTTCCATATCCAGTTTAGCTACGCCATAGTTACCAGTCGTAGTAACAACAGACTGATTATGATAGAGCAGGTTCCATATCCAGTTTAGCTACTCCATAGTTACCAGTCGTAGTAACAACAGACTGATTATGATAGAGCAGGTTCCATATCCAGTTTAGCTACGCCATAGTTACCAGTCGTAGTAACAACAGACTGATTATGATAGAGCAGGTTCCATATCCAGTTTAGCTACGCCATAGTTACCAGTCGTAGTAACAACAGACTGATTATGATAGAGCAGGTTCCATATCCAGTTTAGCTACGCCATAGTTACCAGTCGTAGTAACAACAGACTGATTATGATAGAGCAGGTTCCATATCCAGTTTAGCTACGCCATAGTTACCAGTCGTAGTAACAACAGACTGATTATGATAGAGCAGGTTACATATACAGTTTAGCTACGCCATAGTTACCAGTCGTAGTAACAACAGACTGATTATGATAGAGCAGGTTCCATATCCAGTTTAGCTACTCCATAGTTACCAGTCGTAGTAACAACAGACTGATTATGATAGAGCAGGTTCCATATCCAGTTTAGCTACGCCATAGTTACCAGTCGTAGTAACAACAGACTGATTATGATAGAGCAGGTTCCATATCCAGTTTAGCTACGCCATAGTTACCAGTCGTAGTAACAACAGACTGATTATGATAGAGCAGGTTCCATATCCAGTTTAGCTACGCCATAGTTACCAGTCGTAGTAACAACAGACTGATTATGATAGAGCAGGTTCCATATCCAGTTTAGCTACGCCATAGTTACCAGTCGTAGTAACAACAGACTGATTATGATAGAGCAGGTTCCATATCCAGTTTAGCTACGCCATAGTTACCAGTCGTAGTAACAACAGACTGATTATGATAGAGCAGGTTCCATATCCAGTTTAGCTACGCCATAGTTACCAGTCGTAGTAACAACAGACTGATTATGATAGAGCAGGTTCCATATCCAGTTTAGCTACGCCATAGTTACCAGTCGTAGTAACAACAGACTGATTATGATAGAGCAGGTTCCATATCCAGTTTAGCTACTCCATAGTTACCAGTCGTAGTAACAACAGACTGATTATGATAGAGCAGGTTCCATATCCAGTTTAGCTACGCCATAGTTACCAGTCGTAGTAACAACAGACTGATTATGATAGAGCAGGTTCCATATCCAGTTTAGCTACGCCATAGTTACCAGTCGTAGTAACAACAGACTGATTATGATAGAGCAGGTTCCATATCCAGTTTAGCTACTCCATAGTTACCAGTCGTAGTAACAACAGACTGATTATGATAGAGCAGGTTACATATACAGTTTAGCTACGCCATAGTTACCAGTCGTAGTAACAACAGACTGATTATGATAGAGCAGGTTACATATCCAGTTTAGCTACGCCATAGTTACCAGTCGTAGTAACAACAGACTGATTATGATAGAGCAGGTTACATATCCAGTTTAGCTACTCCATAGTTACCAGTCGTAGTAACAACAGACTGATTATGATAGAGCAGGTTCCATATACAGTTTAGCTACGCCATAGTTACCAGTCGTAGTAACAACAGACTGATTATGATAGAGCAGGTTCCATATCCAGTTTAGCTACGCCATAGTTACCAGTCGTAGTAACAACAGACTGATTATGATAGAGCAGGTTCCATATACAGTTTAGCTACTCCATAGTTACCAGTCGTAGTAACAACAGACTGATTATGATAGAGCAGGTTACATATCCAGTTTAGCTACTCCATAGTTACCAGTCGTAGTAACAACAGACTGATTATGATAGAGCAGGTTCCATATCCAGTTTAGCTACGCCATAGTTACCAGTCGTAGTAACAACAGACTGATTATGATAGAGCAGGTTCCATATCCAGTTTAGCTACGCCATAGTTACCAGTCGTAGTAACAACAGACTGATTATGATAGAGCAGGTTCCATATCCAGTTTAGCTACTCCATAGTTACCAGTCGTAGTAACAACAGACTGATTATGATAGAGCAGGTTCCATATCCAGTTTAGCTACTCCATAGTTACCAGTCGTAGTAACAACAGACTGATTATGATAGAGCAGGTTCCATATCCAGTTTAGCTACTCCATAGTTACCAGTCGTAGTAACAACAGACTGATTATGATAGAGCAGGTTCCATATCCAGTTTAGCTACTCCATAGTTACCAGTCGTAGTAACAACAGACTGATTATGATAGAGCAGGTTCCATATCCAGTTTAGCTACTCCATAGTTACCAGTCGTAGTAACAACAGACTGATTATGATAGAGCAGGTTCCATATCCAGTTTAGCTACGCCATAGTTACCAGTCGTAGTAACAACAGACTGATTATGATAGAGCAGGTTCCATATCCAGTTTAGCTACGCCATAGTTACCAGTCGTAGTAACAACAGACTGATTATGATAGAGCAGGTTCCATATCCAGTTTAGCTACTCCATAGTTACCAGTCGTAGTAACAACAGACTGATTATGATAGAGCAGGTTCCATATCCAGTTTAGCTACTCCATAGTTACCAGTCGTAGTAACAACAGACTGATTATGATAGAGCAGGTTCCATATCCAGTTTAGCTACGCCATAGTTACCAGTCGTAGTAACAACAGACTGATTATGATAGAGCAGGTTCCATATCCAGTTTAGCTACTCCATAGTTACCAGTCGTAGTAACAGACTGATTATGATAGAGCAGGTTCCATATCCAGTTTAGCTACGCCATAGTTACCAGTCGTAGTAACAACAGACTGATTATGATAGAGCAGGTTCCATATACAGTTTAGCTACGCCATAGTTACCAGTCGTAGTAACAACAGACTGATTATGATAGAGCAGGTTCCATATCCAGTTTAGCTACTCCATAGTTACCAGTCGTAGTAACAACAGACTGATTATGATAGAGCAGGTTCCATATCCAGTTTAGCTACTCCATAGTTACCAGTCGTAGTAACAACAGACTGATTATGATAGAGCAGGTTCCATATCCAGTTTAGCTACGCCATAGTTACCAGTCGTAGTAACAACAGACTGATTATGATAGAGCAGGTTCCATATCCAGTTTAGCTACTCCATAGTTACCAGTCGTAGTAACAACAGACTGATTATGATAGAGCAGGTTACATATCCAGTTTAGCTACGCCATAGTTACCAGTCGTAGTAACAACAGACTGATTATGATAGAGCAGGTTCCATATCCAGTTTAGCTACTCCATAGTTACCAGTCGTAGTAACAACAGACTGATTATGATAGAGCAGGTTCCATATCCAGTTTAGCTACTCCATAGTTACCAGTCGTAGTAACAACAGACTGATTATGATAGAGCAGGTTCCATATCCAGTTTAGCTACGCCATAGTTACCAGTCGTAGTAACAACAGACTGATTATGATAGAGCAGGTTCCATATCCAGTTTAGCTACTCCATAGTTACCAGTCGTAGTAACAACAGACTGATTATGATAGAGCAGGTTCCATATCCAGTTTAGCTACTCCATAGTTACCAGTCGTAGTAACAACAGACTGATTATGATAGAGCAGGTTCCATATCCAGTTTAGCTACTCCATAGTTACCAGTCGTAGTTCCGGCAGTGTGTTCAGTTTCAGCTTATCTTTGTGTTCCACTGAGAGCTTGTAGTTGATCTGAGGGAGCTCCAGATAGCCCAGACCCAGACCCACCTAAACAACAACAACAACAACATTAGCCCAGACCCAGACCCACCTAAACAACAACAACAACAACATTAGCCCAGACCCAGACCCACCTAAACAACAACAACAACAACATTAGCCCAGACCCAGACCCACCTAAACAACAACAACAACAACATTAGCCCAGACCCAGACCCACCTAAACAACAACAACAACAACATTAGCCCAGACCCAGACCCACCTAAACAACAACAACAACAACATTAGCCCAGACCCACCTAAACAACAACATTAGCCCAGACCCAGACCCACCTAAACAACAACAACATTAGCCCAGACCCAGACCCACCTAAACAACAACAACAACAACATTAGCCCAGACCCAGACCCACCTAAACAACAACAACAACAACATTAGCCCAGACCCAGACCCACCTAAACAACAACAACAACAACATTAGCCCAGACCCAGACCCACCTAAACAACAACAACAACAACATTAGCCCAGACCCAGACCCACCTAAACAACAACAACAACAACATTAGCCCAGACCCAGACCCACCTAAACAACAACAACAACAACATTAGCCCAGACCCAGACCCACCTAAACAACAACAACAACAACATTAGCCCAGACCCAGACCCACCTAAACAACAACAACAACAACATTAGCCCAGACCCAGACCCACCTAAACAACAACAACAACAACATTAGCCCAGACCCAGACCCACCTAAACAACAACAACAACAACATTAGCCCAGACCCAGACCCACCTAAACAACAACAACAACAACATTAGCCCAGACCCAGACCCACCTAAACAACAACAACAACAACATTAGCCCAGACCCAGACCCACCTAAACAACAACAACAACAACATTAGCCCAGACCCAGACCCACCTAAACAACAACAACAACAACATTAGCCCAGACCCAGACCCACCTAAACAACAACAACAACAACATTAGCCCAGACCCAGACCCACCTAAACAACAACAACAACAACATTAGCCCAGACCCAGACCCACCTAAACAACAACAACAACAACATTAGCCCAGACCCAGACCCACCTAAACAACAACAACAACATTAGCCCAGACCCAGACCCACCTAAACAACAACAACAACAACATTAGCCCAGACCCAGACCCACCTAAACAACAACAACAACAACATTAGCCCAGACCCAGACCCACCTAAACAACAACAACAACAACATTAGCCCAGACCCAGACCCACCTAAACAACAACAACAACAACATTAGCCCAGACCCAGACCCACCTAAACAACAACAACAACATTAGCCCAGACCCAGACCCACCTAAACAACAACAACAACATTAGCCCAGACCCAGACCCACCTAAACAACAACAACAACAACATTAGCCCAGACCCAGACCCACCTAAACAACAACAACAACAACATTAGCCCAGACCCAGACCCACCTAAACAACAACAACAACAACATTAGCCCAGACCCAGACCCACCTAAACAACAACAACAACAACATTAGCCCAGACCCAGACCCACCTAAACAACAACAACAACAACATTAGCCCAGACCCAGACCCACCTAAACAACAACAACAACAACATTAGCCCAGACCCAGACCCACCTAAACAACAACAACAACAACATTAGCCCAGACCCAGACCCACCTAAACAACAACAACAACACTTAGCCCAGACCCAGACCCACCTAAACAACAACAACAACATTAGCCCAGACCCAGACCCACCTAAACAACAACAACAACAACATTAGCCCAGACCCAGACCCACCTAAACAACAACAACAACATTAGCCCAGACCCAGACCCACCTAAACAACAACAACAACAACATTAGCCCAGACCCAGACCCACCTAAACAACAACAACAACAACATTAGCCCAGACCCAGACCCACCTAAACAACAACAACAACAACATTAGCCCAGACCCAGACCCACCTAAACAACAACAACAACAACATTAGCCCAGACCCAGACCCACCTAAACAACAACAACAACAACATTAGCCCAGACCCAGACCCACCTAAACAACAACAACAACAACATTAGCCCAGACCCAGACCCACCTAAACAACAACAACAACAACATTAGCCCAGACCCAGACCCACCTAAACAACAACAACAACAACATTAGCCCAGACCCAGACCCCCCTAAACAACAACAACAACAACATTAGCCCAGACCCAGACCCACCTAAACAACAACAACAACAACATTAGCCCAGACCCAGACCCACCT
>NW_025535193.1:42500-45000 GCF_020615455.1 Coregonus clupeaformis | reverse complement strand
ACTACAGGAACACAGAACATTAGAACTACAGGAACACAGACCATTAGAACTACAGAACCACAGAACATTAGAACTACAGGAACACAGAGCATTAGAACTACAGAAACACAGAACATTAGAACTACAGGAACACAGAGCATTAGAACTACAGGAACACAGGAACACAGAATGTTAGACAACCGTAGAGATGTCTTAGAGCAACGGTTCTCAACTGGTTTTGCCTCGGGACCCAAATTGAACCAGGTTGTCTCAGTCACGACTCAATATTCACATTGTAAAAAATAATCGTCAAAATACAATCTGGAAAACTATTTTTTATGCTATATTGATATTAAATGTAGCAATTAAATGACAAGGGAGCAACATTCCCACCTCTTTCATAGTCAATAATAAAAAGCTGCCCATATTCTTGATGAAAACTGTTAATAAACTCACTAGTTTGAGACCCTGCTAATACAGTGCATTCGGAAAGGTATTTCTGTTATTTTTCTTCTAAAAACCTGTTTTCGCTTTGTCATTATGGAGTATTGTGTGTAGATTAATAAATAAATACATATTTAATCCATTTTAGAATAAGGCTGTAACGTAACAAAATGTGGAAAAAGTCAAGGGGTCTGAATACTTTCCGAATGCGCTGTCGCTCTATATTTAAAATACTCTGACTTAAGAAATTTTTTTTGTAAGTTCATTATCATTTCTACACATTTGAGGACTGTCCATGCTGCCACAGAAGAGACCATTACAGAGATGGGAGAGGACTGTCCATCTCTGTAATGGTCTCTTCTGTGGCAGCATGGACAGTCCTCTCCCATCTCTGTAATGGTCTCTTCTGTGGCAGCATGGACAGTCCTCTCCCATCTCTGTAATGGTCTCTTCTGTGGCAGCATGGACAGTCCTCTCCCATCTCTGTAATGGTCTCTTCTGTGGCAGCATGGACAGTCCTCTCCCATCTCTGTAATGGTCTCTTCTGTGGCAGCATGGACAGTCCTCTCCCATCTCTGTAATGGTCTCTTCTGTGGCAGCATGGACAGTCCTCTCCCATCTCTGTAATGGTCTCTTCTGTGGCAGCATGGACAGTCCTCTCCCATCTCTGTAATGGTCTCTTCTGTGGCAGCATGGACAGTCCTCTCCCATCTCTGTAATGGTCTCTTCTGTGGCAGCACGGACAGTCCTCTCCCATCTCTGTAATGGTCTCTTCTGTGGCAGCACGGACAGTCCTCTCCCATCTCTGTAATGGTCTCTTCTGTGGCAGCACGGACAGTCCTCTCCCATCTCTGTAATGGTCTCTTCTGTGGCAGCATGGACAGTCCTCTCCCATCTCTGTAATGGTCTCTTCTGTGGCAGCATGGACAGTCCTCTCCCATCTCTGTAATGGTCTCTTCTGTGGCAGCATGGACAGTCCTCTCCCATCTCTGTAATGGTCTCTTCTGTGGCAGCATGGACAGTCCTCTCCCATCTCTGTAATGGTCTCTTCTGTGGCAGCATGGACAGTCCTCTCCCATCTCTGTAATGGTCTCTTCTGTGGCAGCATGGACAGTCCTCTCCCATCTCTGTAATGGTCTCTTCTGTGGCAGCATGGACAGTCCTCTCCCATCTCTGTAATGGTCTCTTCTGTGGCAGCATGGACATGCTGCCCATGCTAAAACAGACTATCCATCTCCATGACAACAGTATTGTCAGTTTTAAAGCCCTCCATGGTGCTGCCCATGCTAAAACAGACTATCCATCTCCATGACAACAGTATTGCCAGTTTGTAAAGCCCTCCGTGGCGCTGCCCATGCTAAAACAGACTATCCATCTCCATGACAACAGTATTGTCAGTTTGTAAAGCCCTCCATGGTGCTGCCCATGCTAAAACAGACTATCCATCTCCATGACAACAGTATTGCCAGTTTGTAAAGCCTCCATGGCGCTGCCCATGCTAAAACAGACTATCCATCTCCATGACAACAGAACTCACCGTGGGTCCAGAGACGAGGCCTTCAGAGGGACTGACTCTAGACGGATGTTCTTCTTCCCATAAACACGATACAACCTGGTACACACACGTAAAGTTGGGTGGAACACAGATTGACAGATCTGGTAAGACCCCCCCAACCCCTTCTCTGACATTGTAGTGTGTATTCTTACTTGACAGTGTAGTGTGTACCCTTACTTGACAGTGTAGTGTGTATCCTTACTTGACAGTGTAGTGTGTACCCTTACTTGACAGTGTAGTGTGTATCCTTACTTGACAGTGTAGTGCGTACCCTTACTTGACAGTGTAGTGCGTACCCTTACTTGACAGTGTAGTGCGTATCCTTACTTGACAGTGTAGTGTGTATCCTTACTTGACAGTGTAGTGTGTACCCTTACTTGACAGTGTAGTGTGTACCCTTACTTGACAGTGTAGTGTGTATCCTTACTTGACAGTGTAGTGTGTACCCTTACTTGACAGTGTAGTGTGTATCCTTACTTGACAGTGTAGTGTGTATCCTTACTTGACAGTGTAGTGTGTACC
>NW_025535193.1:15000-37500 GCF_020615455.1 Coregonus clupeaformis | reverse complement strand
TGCAACTTCCAGCGCGCGTTTACAGTGAACACTGAGGCTGTTTACTGTGAACACTGAAGCTGTTTACTGTGAACACTGAGGCTGTTTACTGTGAACACGGAGGCTGTTTACTGTGAACACTGAGGCTGTTTCCTGTCAACACTGAGGCTGTTTACTGTGAACACTGAGGCTGTTTCCTGTGAACACTGAGGCTGTTTACTGTGAACACGGAGGCTGTTTACTGTGAACACTGAGGCTGTTTACTGTGAACACGGAGGCTGTTTACTGTGAACACGGAGGCTGTTTACTGTGAACACGGAGGCTGTTTACTGTGAACACGGAGGCTGTTTACTGTGAACACGGAGGCTGTTTACTGTGAACACGGAGGCTGTTTACTGTGAACACTGAGGCTGTTTACTGTGAACACTGAGGCTGTTTACTGTGAACACTGAGGCTGTTTACTGTGAACACTGAGGCTGTTTACTGTGAACACTGAGGCTGTTTACTGTGAACACTGAGGCTGTTTACTGTGAACACGGAGGCTGTTTACTGTGAACACTGAGGCTGTTTACTGTGAACACTGAGGCTGTTTACTGTGAACACTGAGGCTGTTTACTGTGAACACGGAGGCTGTTTACTGTGAACACGGAGGCTGTTTACTGTGAACACGGAGGCTGTTTACTGTGAACACTGAGGCTGTTTACTGTGAACACTGAGGCTGTTTACTGTGAACACTGAGGCTGTTTACTGTGAACACGGAGGCTGTTTACTGTGAACACTGAGGCTGTTTACTGTGAACACTGAGGCTGTTTACTGTGAACACTGAGGCTGTTTCCTGTGAACACTGAGGCTGTTTACTGTGAACACTGAGGCTGTTTACTGTGAACACTGAGGCTGTTTACTGTGAACACTGAGGCTGTTTACTGTGAACACTGAGGCTGTTTACTGTGAACACTGAGGCTGTTTACTGTGAACACGGAGGCTGTTTACTGTGAACACTGAGGCTGTTTCCTGTGAACACTGAGGCTGTTTCCTGTGAACACTGAGGCTGTTTCCTGTGAACACTGAGGCTGTTTACTGTGAACACTGAGGCTGTTTACTGTGAACACTGAGGCTGTTTACTGTGAACACTGAGGCTGTTTACTGTGAACACGGAGGCTGTTTACTGTGAACACTGAGGCTGTTTACTGTGAACACGGAGGCTGTTTACTGTGAACACTGAGGCTGTTTACTGTGAACACTGAGGCTGTTTACTGTGAACACTGAGGCTGTTTACTGTGAACACGGAGGCTGTTTACTGTGAACACTGAGGCTGTTTACTGTGAACACGGAGGCTGTTTACTGTGAACACTGAGGCTGTTTACTGTGAACACGGAGGCTGTTTACTGTGAACACTGAGGCTGTTTACTGTGAACACGGCGAGGCTGTTTACTGTGAACACGGAGGCTGTTTACTGTGAACACTGAGGCTGCTTACTGTGAACACTGAGGCTGTTTACTGTGAACACTGAGGCTGTTTACTGTGAACACTGAGGCTGTTTACTGTGAACACTGAGGCTGTTTACTGTGAACACTGAGGCTGTTTACTGTGAACACTGAGGCTGTTTACTGTGAACACTGAGGCTGTTTACTGTGAACACTGAGGCTGTTTACTGTCAACACTGAGGCTGTTTACTGTGAACACGGAGGCTGTTTACTGTGAACACGGAGGCTGTTTACTGTGAACACTGAGGCTGTTTACTGTGAACACGGAGGCTGTTTACTGTAGAACACTGAGGCTGTTTACTGTGAACACTGAGGCTGTTTACTGTCAACACTGAGGCTGTTTACTGTGAACACTGAGGCTGTTTACTGTGAACACGGAGGCTGTTTACTGTCAACACTGAGGCTGTTTACTGTGAACACTGAGGCTGTTTCCTGTGAACACTGAGGCTGTTTACTGTGAACACTGAGGCTGTTTACTGTGAACACTGAGGCTGTTTACTGTGAACACTGAGGCTGTTTACTGTGAACACTGAGGCTGTTTACTGTGAACACTGAGGCTGTTTACTGTGAACACTGAGGCTGTTTACTGTGAACACGGAGGCTGTTTACTGTGAACACTGAGGCTGTTTACTGTGAACACTGAGGCTGTTTACTGTGAACACTGAGGCTGTTTACTGTGAACACTGAGGCTGTTTACTGTGAACACTGAGGCTGTTTACTGTGAACACGGAGGCTGTTTACTGTGAACACGGAGGCTGTTTACTGTGAACACTGAGGCTGTTTCCTGTGAACACTGAGGCTGTTTCCTGTGAACACTGAGGCTGTACCCGCTTTCAGTTACAGTTTTAACAGTGGCCAAGTAGGCTACTGTGGCTATTGGATCATAATGTAGGCCTACCAGAGTGGCCTACCATCAAAAACTATGGAGCAAATGCATCCCATAATATTCTAACGTGGAAATAGCTACTGTATCATTCAGCCTACAGTAGCATCCCAATGTGTGGTGTTCAATGTAGGCCTACATTCCATAAGACTTCTGAAAAAAAAACATGCAGGGCTTGACATGAACCCGGTTATTCACTAGTCCTTCAGACAAGGAGGGGACTCTGAAAATGTTGTGTTTGAAACAAGAAACCACTTTACAAAAAAATATAATATTACAGAGAATCAGACAAATTATGCTACCCTTTGCCTATTGGTTACTTCTCTCTGTGGGCTGATATTTCTTCTGCACTCTGCGCGGCAGTCCCGGGGAGCTGTGCGGTAGTCCCGGGGACCTGTGCGGCAGTCCCGGGGACCTGTGCGGCAGTCCCGGGGACCTGTGTGGCAGTCCTGGGGCTACTGTGTAGGGATGTGCATCTTTCCAGATGATTCACTATGTATCTAGACACATGGGCTCCCCAGACCTTCTAGTTTGAAACTCCTACCTGTCCCACGTCCTCCATGAAGAACTCTGAGTAGTCCAGTCTCTCTCCTACCTGTCCCACGTCCTCCATGAAGAACTCTGAGTAGTCCAGTCTCTCTCCTACCTGTCCCACGTCCTCCATGAAGAACTCTGAGTAGTCCAGTCTCTCTCCTACCTGTCCCACGTCCTCCATGAAGAACTCTGAGTAGTCCAGTCTCTCTCCTACCTGTCCCACGTCCTCCATGAAGAACTCTGAGTAGTCCAGCTGTGGTTTCTCCAGGCTTTTGTCCCAACGACGCGTCTGTCCCAACGACGCGTTCAGCTCACCATACTTCTGATCCCCGTTCTCCTACACACACACACACACACACACACACACACACACAGGTCAGGGCTCTGTTTCATCTGAGGCAAGTCACTGGCACTTTCCCGACAGAGGATGCTGGTGGGTGGAAATATAGGAGGACTAGCTCAATGTAATGGTTGGAATGGAAATGGAATACATGGACTTGTATCAAAGGAATGAACCCTTCCCCACTCTCATATAACCCTGCCCCTCCTCCTCCCTCCATAACCCTGCCCCCCCTCCCTCCATAACCCTGCCCCCTCCCTCCCTCCCTCCATAACCCCTGCCCCCTCCTCTCCCTCCATAACCCTGCCCCTCCTCCTCCCTCCATAACCCTGCCCCCTCCTCCCTCCCTCCATAACCCTGCCCCTCCCCCCTCCCTCCATAACCCTGCCCCTCCTCCCTCCATAACCCTGCCCCTCCTGCCTCCCTCCCTCCATAACCCTGCCCCCTCCTCCCTCCCTCCATAACCCTGCCCCCCTCCTCCCTCCATAACCCTGCCCCCTCCTCCCTCCCTCCATAACCCTGCCCCCCCCTCCCTCCATAACCCCTGCCCTCCCCTCCCTCCATAACCCCTGCCCCCTCCTCCCTCCATAACCCTGCCCCCTCCCTCCCTCACGCCCTCCCTCCCTCCACAACCCTGCCCCCTCCTCCCTCCATAACCCTGCCCCCCTCCTCCCTCCATAACCCTGCCCCCTCCTCCCTCCATAACCCTGCCCCTCCTCCTCCCTCCATAACCCTGCCCCCCTCCCTCCATAACCCTCCCCCTCCCTCCATAACCCTGCCCCCCTCCCTCCATAACCCTGCCCCCCCTCCCTCCATAACCCTGCCCCCTCCCTCCCTCCATAACCCTGCCCCTCCTCCCTCCATAACCCTGCCCCCTCCTCCCATAACCCTGCCCCCCTCCTCCCTCCATAACCCTGCCCCTCCTCCTCCCTCCATAACCCTGCCCCCCTCCCTCCATAACCCTGCCCCCCTCCCTCCATAACCCTGCCCCCCCCCTCCCTAACCCCTGCCCCCTCCTCCATAACCCTGCCCCCTCCTCCCTCCATAACCCTGCCCCCCTCCCTCCATAACCCTGCCCCCTCCATAACCCTGCCCCTCCCCCTCCCTCCATAACCCTGCCCCCCCCTCCCTCCATAACCCTGCCCCCCCTCCTCCCTCCATAACCCTGCCCCCCCTCCTCCCTCCATAACCCTGCCCCTCCTCCTCCCCTCCCATAACCCTGCCCCCCCTCCCTCCATAACCCTGCCCCCCTCCCTCCCTGCCCCCCTCCCTCCATAACCCTGCCCCCTCCCTCCATAACCCTGCCCCCTCCCTCCCCCATAACCCTGCCCCCTCCTCCCCCTCCATAACCCTGCCCCCCTCCTCCCTCCATAACCCTGCCCCCTCCTCCCCCTCCATAACCCTGCCCCCCTCCCTCCATAACCCTGCCCCCCCCTCCCTCCATAACCCTGCCCCCCTCCCTCCATAACCCTGCCCCTCCCCCTCCATAACCCTGCCCCCCTCCCTCCATAACCCTGCCCCCTCCTCCCTCCATAACCCTGCCCCCCTCCTCCATAACCCTGCCTCCTCCTCCCTCCATAACCCCTGCCCCTCCCTCCCTCCATAACCCTGCCCCCTCCCTCCCTCCATAACCCTGCCCCTCCTCCTCCCTCCATAACCCTGCCCCCCTCCCTCCCATAACCCTGCCCCCCTCCCTCCATAACCCCTGCCCCCCTCCCTCCATAACCCTGCCCCTCCTCCTCCCTCCATAACCCTGCCCCCCTCCCTCCATAACTTCCTGCCCCCCTCCTCCCTCCATAACCCCTGCCCCCCCTCCCTCCATAACCCTGCCCCTCCTCCCTCCATAACCCTGCCCCCTCCTCCCTCCATAACCCTGCCCCCTCCTCCCTCCATAACCCTGCCCCTCCTCCTCCCTCCATAACCCTGCCCCCTCCCCCCTCCATAACCCTGCCCCCCTCCCTCCATAACCCTGCCCCTCCTCCTCCCTCCATAACCCTGCCCCCCTCCCTCCATAACCCTGCCCCCCCCTCCTCCATAACCCTGCCCCCCTCCCTCCATAACCCTGCCCCCCTCCCTCCATAACCCTGCCCCTCCTCCCTCCCTCCATAACCCTGCCCCCCCTCCCTCCATAACCCTGCCCCCTCCTCCCTCCATAACCCTGCCCCCCCTCCCTCCATAACCCTGCCCCCCCTCCCTCCATAACCCTGCCCCCCTCCCTCCATAACCCTGCCCCCTCCTCCCCCCTCCATAACCCTGCCCCCCTCCCTCCATAACCCTGCCCCCTCCCTCCATAACCCTGCCCCCTCCCTCCCTCCATAACCCTGCCCCCCTCCCCCCCCATAACCCTGCCCCCCTCCCTCCATAACCCTGCCCCCCTCCCTCCATAACCCTGCCCCCCTCCTCCATAACCCTGCCCCCCTCCCTCCATAACCCTGCCCCCCTCCCTCCATAACCCTGCCCCCCTCCCTCCATAACCCTGCCCCCCCCTCCCTCCCTCCATAACCCTGCCCCTCCCTCCCTCCATAACCCTGCCCTCCCCTCCTCCATAACCCTGCCCCCCCCTCCCTCCATAACCCTGCCCCCCCCCCTCCCTCCATAACCCTGCCCCCTCCTCCCTCCATAACCCTGCCCCCTCCTCCCTCCATAACCCTGCCCCCCTCCCCTCCTCCATAACCCTGCCCCCCTCCTCCCTCCATAACCCTGCCCCCCTCCCTCCATAACCCCTGCCCCCCTCCCTCCATAACCCTGCCCCTCCTCCTCCCTCCATAACCCTGCCCCCCTCCCTCCATAACCCTGCCCCCCTCCCTCCATAACCCTGCCCCCTCCTCCCTCCATAACCCTGCCCCTCCTCCCTCCCTCCATAACCCTGCCCCCCTCCCTCCATAACCCTGCCCCCCTCCCTCCATAACCCTGCCCCCCTCCCTCCCTCCATAACCCTGCCCCCCTCCTCCCTCCATAACCCTGCCCCCCCCTCCCTCCATAACCCTGCCCCCCTCCCTCCATAACCCTGCCCCCTCCTCCCTCCATAACCCTGCCCCCCTCCCTCCCTCCATAACCCTGCCCCCTCCCTCCATAACCCTGCCCCCTCCCTCCATAACCCTGCCCCCCCCTCCCTCCATAACCCTGCCCCCTCCTCCCTCCATAACCCTGCCCCCCTCCCTCCATAACCCTGCCCCCCCTCCCTCCATAACCCTGCCCCCTCCCCTCCCTCCATAACCCTGCCCCTCCTCCCTCCCTCCATAACCCTGCCCCCTCCCTCCCTCCATAACCCTGCCCCCCTCCCTCCATAACCCTGCCCCCTCCTCCCTCCCTCCATAACCCTGCCCCCCTCCCTCCATAACCCTGCCCCCCTCCTCCCTCCATAACCCTGCCCCCTCCTCCCTCCATAACCCTGCCCCCTCCCTCCCTCCATAACCCCTGCCCCCCCCTCCCTCCATAACCCTGCCCCCCCTCCCTCCATAACCCCTGCCCCCCTCCCTCCATAACCCTGCCCCTCCTCCCTCCCTCATAACCCTGCCCCCTCCTCCCTCCATAACCCCTGCCCCCTCCCTCCCTCCATAACCCTGCCCCCCCCTCCCTCCCTCCATAACCCCTGCCCCTCCTCCTCCCTCCATAACCCTGCCCCTCCTCCCTCCATAACCCTGCCCCTCCTCCCTCCATAACCCTGCCCCCCTCCCTCCCTCCATAACCCTGCCCCCTCCTCCCTCCATAACCCTGCCCCCTCCTCCCTCCCTCCATAACCCTGCCCCTCCTCCCTCCATAACCCTGCCCCCCTCCCTCCATAACCCTGCCCCCCTCCCTCCCTCCATAACCCCTGCCCCCCTCCCTCCATAACCCTGCCCCCTCCTCCTCCCTCCATAACCCTGCCCCTCCCCTCCCTCCATAACCCTGCCCCTCCTCCCTCCCTCCATAACCCTGCCCCCCCCTCCCTCCATAACCCTGCCCCCCCTCCCTCCATAACCCTGCCCCCCCTCCCTCCATAACCCTGCCCCCCTCCCTCCATAACCCTGCCCCCCCCCCCTCCCTCCATAACCCTGCCCCCCCTCCCTCCCTCCATAACCCTGCCCCCTCCTCCCTCCATAACCCCTGCCCCCCCTCCTCCCTCCATAACCCTGCCCCCTCCTCCTCCATAACCCTGCCCCCCTCCTCCTCCATAACCCTGCCCCCCCTCCATAACCCTGCCCCTCCCTCCATAACCCTGCCCTCCTCCTCCTCCATAACCCTGCCCCCCCCCTCCATAACCCCTGCCCCCTCCCTCCATAACCCTGCCCCTCCCTCCCTCCCTCCATAACCCTGCCCCCCTCCCTCCATAACCCTGCCCCCCCTCCTCCCTCCATAACCCTGCCCCCTCCCTCCATAACCCTGCCCCCCTCCTCCCTCCATAACCCTGCCCCTCCTCCCTCCATAACCCTGCCCCCTCCTCCCTCCATAACCCTGCCCCCTCCTCCCTCCATAACCCTGCCCCCCTCCCCATAACCCTGCCCCCCCTCCCTCCATAACCCCCCCCCTCCCTCCATAACCCTGCCCCCCTCCCTCCATAACCCTGCCCCCCTCCATAACCCCTCCTCCCTCCATAACCCTGCCCCCCTCCCTCCATAACCCTGCCCCCTCCTCCCTCCCTCCATAACCCTGCCCCCCTCCCTCCATAACCCTGCCCCCCCCCTCCATAACCCTGCCCCCTCCCTCCATAACCCTGCCCCCCCTCCCTCCATAACCCTGCCCCCCTCCATAACCCTGCCCCTCCATAACCCTGCCCCCTCCATAACCCTGCCCCCCTCCCTCCATAACCCTGCCCCTCCTCCCTCCATAACCCTGCCCCCCCTCCTCCATAACCCTGCCCCCCCTCCCTCCCTCCATAACCCTGCCCCCTCCATAACCCTGCCCCCTCCCTCCATAACCCTGCCCCTCCTCCCTCCATAACCCTGCCCCCTCCCTCCATAACCCTGCCCCCCTCCCTCCATAACCCTGCCCCTCCTCCCTCCATAACCCTGCCCCCTCCTCCTCCCTCCATAACCCTGCCCCCTCCCTCCATAACCCTGCCCCTCCTCCTCCCTCCATAACCCTGCCCCCCCCTCCCTCCATAACCCTGCCCCCTCCTCCCTCCATAACCCTGCCCCCTCCTCCCTCCATAACCCTGCCCCCCCTCCCTCCATAACCCTGCCCCCCTCCCTCCTCCATAACCCTGCCCCCCCCCCTCCATAACCCCTGCCCCCCCCTCCATAACCCTGCCCCCCCCCTCCCTCCATAACCCTGCCCCCCCCTCCCTCCATAACCCTGCCCCCCCTCCCTCCATAACCCTGCCCCCCTCCTCCCTCCCTCCTCCATAACCCTGCCCCCCTCCCTCCATAACCCTGCCCCCTCCCTCCATAACCCTGCCCCCCTCCCTCCATAACCCTGCCCCCCCCCTCCATAACCCTGCCCCCCCTCCCTCCATAACCCTGCCCCCCCTCCCTCCATAACCCTGCCCCCCCCTCCCTCCATAACCCTGCCCCCCTCCCTCCATAACCCTGCCCCCCTCCCTCCATAACCCTGCCCCCCTCCCTCCATAACCCTGCCCCCTCCCCTCCCTCCATAACCCTGCCCCCCCCTCCCTCCATAACCCTGCCCCCCTCCCTCCATAACCCTGCCCCCCCTCCCTCCCTCCATAACCCTGCCCCCTCCTCCCTCCATAACCCTGCCCCCCTCCTCCCTCCATAACCCTGCCCCCCCTCCCTCCATAACCCTGCCCCCCTCCCTCCCTCCATAACCCTGCCCCCCTCCTCCCTCCATAACCCTGCCCCCCTCCCTCCCTCCATAACCCTGCCCCCCCTCCCTCCATAACCCTGCCCCCCTCCCTCCATAACCCTGCCCCCCTCCTCCCTCCATAACCCTGCCCCCCTCCCTCCCTCCATAACCCTGCCCCCTCCTCCCTCCATAACCCTGCCCCCCCCTCCCTCCATAACCCTGCCCCCCCTCCCTCCATAACCCTGCCCCTCCCTCCCTCCATAACCCTGCCCCCCCTCCCTCCATAACCCTGCCCCCTCCTCCCTCCATAACCCTGCCCCCCTCCCTCCCTCCATAACCCTGCCCCCCCTCCCTCCATAACCCTGCCCTCCCTCCCTCCATAACCCTGCCCCCTCCCTCCCTCCATAACCCTGCCCCCTCCTCCCTCCATAACCCTGCCCCCCTCCCTCCATAACCCCTGCCCCCCCTCCCTCCATAACCCTGCCCCCCCCTCCCTCCATAACCCTGCCCCCCTCCCCTCCATAACCCTGCCCCCCTCCCTCCATAACCCTGCCCCCCTCCCTCCCTCCATAACCCTGCCCCCCTCCCTCCATAACCCTGCCCCTCCTCCCTCCCTCCATAACCCTGCCCCTCTCCCTCCATAACCCTGCCCCCCTCCCTCCATAACCCTGCCCCTCCTCCCTCCCTCCATAACCCTGCCCCCCTCCCTCCATAACCCTGCCCCCCTCCCTCCATAACCCTGCCCCCCTCCCTCCATAACCCTGCCCCTCCTCCCTCCCTCCATAACCCTGCCCCCCCCTCCCTCCATAACCCTGCCCCCCTCCCTCCCTCCATAACCCTGCCCCCCCTCCCTCCATAACCCTGCCCCCCTCCCTCCATAACCCCTGCCCCCTCCCTCCCTCCATAACCCTGCCCCCCCTCCCTCCATAACCCTGCCCCCTCCCTCCATAACCCTGCCCCCTCCCTCCTCCATAACCCTGCCCCCCTCCCTCCATAACCCTGCCCCCTCCCTCCTCCATAACCCCTGCCCCCTCCCTCCCCCCATAACCCTGCCCCCCCCCTCCCTCCATAACCCTGCCCCCCTCCCTCCATAACCCTGCCCCTCCCCTCCCTCCATAACCCTGCCCCCCTCCCTCCATAACCCTGCCCCCCTCCCTCCATAACCCTGCCCCCCTCCCTCCCTCCATAACCCTGCCCCCCTCCCTCCCTCCATAACCCTGCCCCCCCTCCCTCCATAACCCTGCCCCCCCCCCCTCCATAACCCTGCCCCCCCTCCCTCCATAACCCTGCCCCCCCCCTCCCTCCCTCCATAACCCTGCCCCCTCCCTCCATAACCCTGCCCCCCTCCCTCCATAACCCTGCCCCCCCTCCCTCCATAACCCTGCCCCCTCCTCCCTCCCTCCATAACCCTGCCCCCCTCCCTCCATAACCCTGCCCCTCCCCTCCCTCCATAACCCTGCCCCCCTCCCTCCCTCCATAACCCTGCCCCCCCCTCCCTCCATAACCCTGCCCCCTCCCTCCCTCCATAACCCTGCCCCCTCCTCCCTCCATAACCCTGCCCCCCCTCCCTCCATAACCCTGCCCCCCCCTCCCTCCATAACCCTGCCCCCTCCCTCCCTCATAACCCTGCCCCCTCCCTCCATAACCCTGCCCCTCCCCTCCCTCCATAACCCTGCCCCCTCCCTCCATACCCTGCCCTCCCTCCATAACCCTGCCCCCCTTCCTCCATACCCCTGCCCCCTCCCTCCATAACCCTGCCCCCCTCCCTCCATAACCCTGCCCCCTCCCTCCATAACCCTGCCCCCCTCCCTCCATAACCCTGCCCCCCTCCCTCCATAACCCTGCCCCCCCTCCCTCCATAACCCTGCCCCCCTACCCCTGCCCCTCCTCCCTCCATAACCCTGCCCCCCCTCCCTACCTCTATACTCTTGTTCTTCTCCTGTGTGACATCACTCATCCCCTTGAGGACTTGTTTAGCCTGGTCGTCTTGACTACTGTCCTTCCTCCTCCTAAGCCTCATCTTCCTCGCCAGGGGGTCCCGTGGGCTGGCCCCTACACACACACACACACACACACACACACACACACACACAAAGATAAAATATAAACACAAATATAAATGTCTTCAGCATATCTAAAGCAAGCAACTGCATTTCTCTCCGTCTGGCACACCCACAGATAGGTCTGTATGTACCACCTCCCCCAGACCTAGCCCCACCTCCCCCAGACCTAGCCCCACCTCCCCCAGACCTAGCCCCACCTCCCCCAGACCTAGCCCCACCTCCCCCAGACCCTAGCCCCACCTCCCCCAGACCTAGCCCCACCTCCCCCAGACCTAGCCCCACCTCCCCCAGACCCAGCCCCACCTCCCCCAGACCTAGCCCCACCTCCCCCAGACCCAGCCCCACCTCCCCAGACCTAGCCCCCACCTCCCCCAGACCTAGCCCCACCTCCCCCAGACCCAGCCCCCACCTCCCCCAGGCCTAGCCCCACCTCCCCCAGACCCAGCCCCACCTCCCCCAGGCCTAGCCCCACCTCCCCCAGACCTAGCCCCACCTCCCCCAGACCCTAGCCCCACCTCCCCAGACCTAGCCCCACCTCCCCCCAGACCCAGCCCCACCTCCCCCAGACCCAGCCCCACCTCCCCCAGACCCTAGCCCCCACCTCCCCCAGACCTAACCCCCACCTCCCCCCAGCCCCACCTCCCCCAGACCCAGCCCCACCTCCCCCAGACCCACCTCCCCCAGACCCACCTCCCCCAGGCCTAGCCCCACCTCCCCCCAGACCTAGCCCCACCTCCCCCAGACCCACCTCCCCCCAGGCCTAGCCCCACCTCCCCCCAGACCTAGCCCCACCTCCCCCAGACCTAGCCCCCACCTCCCCCAGACCTAGCCCCCACCTCCCCCAGGCCTAGCCCCACCTCCCCCAGACCTAGCCCCACCTCCCCCAGGCCTAGCCCCCACCTCCCCCAGACCCTAGCCCCACCTCCCCCAGACCTAGCCCCACCTCCCCCAGACCCTAGCCCCCACCTCCCCAGACCTAGCCCCACCTCCCCCAGGCCTAGCCCCACCTCCCCAGACCTAGCCCCACCTCCCCCCAGACCCAGCCCCACCTCCCCCAGACCCACCTCCCCCAGGCCCTAGCCCCACCTCCCCCAGACCCTAGCCCCACCTCCCCCAGACCCTAGCCCCACCTCCCCCAGACCCAGCCCCCACCTCCCCCAGGCCCTAGCCCCACCTCCCCCAGACCTAGCCCCACCTCCCCCAGACCCAGCCCCACCTCCCCCAGACCCAGCCCCACCTCCCCCCAGCCCCACCTCCCCCAGACCCAGCCCCACCTCCCCCAGCCCCAGCCCCACCTCCCCCAGACCCAGCCCCACCTCCCCCAGACCCAGCCCCACCTCCCCCAGACCCAGCCCCACCTCCCCCAGACCCACCTCCCCCAGACCCACCTCCCCCCAGCCCCACCTCCCCAGACCCAGACCCACCTCCCCCCAGCCCCACCTCCCCCAGACCCACCTCCCCCAGCCCCACCTCCCCCAGACCCAGCCCCACCTCCCCCAGACCCAGCCCCACCTCCCCCAGACCCTAGCCCCCACCTCCCCCCAGACCTAGCCCCACCTCCCCCAGACCCACCTCCCCCAGACCCAGCCCCACCTCCCCCAGCCCCACCTCCCCCAGCCCCACCTCCCCCAGACCCACCTCCCCCAGACCCACCTCCCCCCAGACCCAGCCCCACCTCCCCCAGACCCAGCCCCCCCTCCCCCAGACCCAGCCCCACCTCCCCCAGACCCAGCCCCACCTCCCCCAGACCTAGCCCCACCTCCCCCAGACCCACCTCCCCCAGACCCAGCCCCACCTCCCCCAGACCCACCTCCCCCAGACCCTAACCCCCACCTCCCCCAGACCTAGCCCCACCTCCCCCCAGACCCAGACCCACCTCCCCCAGACCTAACCCCACCTCCCCCAGACCCCAGCCCCACCTCCCCCAGACCCACCTCCCCCAGACCCAGCCCCACCTCCCCCAGGCCTAGCCCCCACCTCCCCCAAGACCCAGCCCCACCTCCCCCAGACCTAGCCCCACCTCCCCCAGCCCCACCTCCCCCAGCCCCACCTCCCCCAGACCCAGCCCCACCTCCCCCAGCCCCACCTCCCCTAGCCCCACCTCCCCCAGCCCCACCTCCCCCAGACCTAGCCCCCACCTCCCCCAGACCCAGCCCCACCTCCCCCAGACCCAGCCCCACCTCCCCCAAGACCCAGCCCCACCTCCCCCAGACCCTAGCCCCCACCTCCCCCCAGCCCCCACCTCCCCCAGCCCCACCTCCCCCAGACCCAGCCCCACCTCCCCCCAGCCCCACCTCCCCTAGCCCCACCTCCCCCAGCCCCACCTCCCCCAGACCTAGCCCCACCTCCCCAGACCCAGCCCCACCTCCCCCAGACCTAGCCCCACCTCCCCCAGACCCACCTCCCCCAGACCTAACCCCACCTCCCCCAGACCCAGCCCCACCTCCCCCAGACCCTAGCCCCACCTCCCCCAGACCCAGCCCCACCTCCCCCAGACCCTAGCCCCCACCTCCCCCAGACCTAGCCCCACCTCCCCCAGACCTAGCCCCACCTCCTCCTGCAGCAGATATGACAGCAGGGGATGCTCCAGCCAGTCTCAGCTGGTTCTGAAGAGAGAAGTCAATGTTGTACCACTCTGCTGTCCTGTCCACAGGCTTGGGAGGCATCACCAGGTTGGGGTTCTCACGCACATCTAGAACCTAGAACAGACACAGGAGAGAACACTTAGAACCTAGAACACACAGGATATAATACTTACAACCTAGAACACACACAGGATAGAACCTAGAACACAATACAGAACATATAGAACCTTTAGAACCTAGAACACACAGGACAGAACATTTAGAATCTAGAACAGAGGATAGTGTGTACCTCAAGGTCGGTGAGGAAGTGGATGGCTTCAGGAAGAGTCACCAGACGATTCTTATTCAGAACCAACTTCTTCAGCTTACCACACCTACACAACAACAACAACAACAACAACAACAACTTCATCCACTACACAGCAGATCCTGGTCCGCGGCTTCAGTATGCTCGGCTAGGCCATCCCAACCAGTGTGTTCCATACTCCTTTAAAAATACCTTCGCTTGAAAACCAGAAAAAAAAAACAAGCAATAGTACTGTTTGTCCATTTTGAGACGCCGTAGCCAGTATACGCTTCCTCAAAAATGGTCAGAATTAATAACTCAAGAAATCTGTCATGAATTTGGACTTTTTTTGCCGAGGAGATCTTAGTCACGCAATTTTGTATCTGCCCAAGATGTTTGGTGCAGTATTTCTAACTAAGATGTTTGGTGCAGTATTTCTAACTAAGATGTTTGGTGCAGTATTTCTAACTAAGATGTTTGGTGCAGTATTTCTAACTAAGATGTTTGGTGCAGTATTTCTAACTAAGATGTTTGGTGCAGTATTTCTAACTAAGATGTTTGGTGCAGTATTTCTAACTAAGATGTTTGGTGCAGTATTTCTAACTAAGATGTTTGGTGCAGTATTTCTAACTAAGATGTTTGGTGCAGTATTTCTAACTAAGATGTTTGGTGCAGTATTTCTAACTAAGATGTTTGGTGCAGTATTTCTAACTAAGATGTTCGGTGCAGTATTTCTCAATGAATAAATTAGCATGAAAATGAGTCATCTGTCGTGAGAATGACAAAAGGCTTCACTGAAGAATCCCTACTGTTGACCAATCACCGACGAGCGGCTGTTCGAATGTGTGTTCGAACAGCCGAAGTCCAAATCTAAATGACGTCATAATATAAAGTGCCAGTCAAAAGTTTGGACACACCTACTCATTCCCTCTGTGTCTGTGTGTGTGTGTGTGTGTGTGTGTGTGTGTGTGTGTGTGCGCGCGTGTGTGTGTGTCTGTGTCTGTGTGTGTGTGTGTGTGTGTGTGTGTGTGTGTGTGTGTGTGTGTGTGTGTGTGCGTGCGTGCGTGCGTGCCTGTGTGTGTGTGTGTGTGTGTGCGTGTGTGTGTGTGTGTCTGTGTGTGCGTGTGTGTGTGTGCGTGTGTGTGCGTGTGTGTGTGTGGTACCCACCTACAGAGACCCTCAGGTATGAGTTCCAGGTTATTGTTGGCAGCCATGAACTCCTGGAGGCTGGATAACTTCCCCACGCCAGACGGAACCCCCTCAAAGTCCAGCTTGTTGCTGTTCACATAAAGCTTCTTCAACTTCCCCAGCTTACAGATGGCAGACTGGGGAGAGACGGAGACAGGGGGGGGTGAGACAAGGGTGCAGTTTAAGTCCAACGTCTACGTCAACGAACTAGCAGTGTTGTTGGACCGATCTGCAGCCCCCTGGACTCACCCTGAAAAGATGGAGGTCAGATTGCTGCCCTACTGGCACCAACAGAGTCTACAGGAATAACATATAACATTCTTTGGGAATACAGCATCAACTGGGCTCAACATCAACTTTCAGAAAACCAAAGTTGTAATTTTCCAGAAAAAAAGGCCAGGAATCAGAGCAGCAGACACTCCTTCAAATGAGGAAATAGCATGGTTGAACATGTCTAATGCTACCTGGGACTGACAATCAGTACCTCTGCTGGACTTGGTCTGGCAGTGATTGGACTAAAATAAAATGACTGCAAAGCATTTTACTCCATAAAAAGACAATAAAAAAAAAAATTATATATATTCCTATCCCAATCTGGTGCAAATGATTCAATAGTGTAATTTTACCAATTGCACTATATGGAAGAGAGGTTTTGGGTCCAACCTGTAATTAAGCATTGGGAGAAAAACCCAATACAAAATCTACATACACAATTCTGCAGAATTATCCTAAATATCCAAAAGAAATGACCAAATAATGCATGCAGAGCGGAACTCGGACCGTTCCCTTTAATTATAAATATTAAGAAAAGGACAAGTAACATTTCGACACCGTTTGAAATGAAGCCCCAAAACATCCTTTCAAATCACTGCTGCCCTGGGAGCACACAATATGATAATTACCTCAGCCTAAACAACACCATGGATGGAGAGAGGGATGGAGAGAGGGATGGAGAGAGAGAGGGATGGAGAGAGAGGGAGATGGAGAGAGAGAGGGATGGAGAGAGGGATGGATGGAGAGAGGGATGGATGGATGGAGAGAGAGAGAGGGGGATGGAGAGAGGGATGGATGGAGAGAGGGAGAGAGAGATAGATGGAGAGAGAGGGATGGAGAGAGGGATGGATGGAGAGAGAGAGAGGGATGGAGAGAGAGAGAGAGATGGATGGAGAGAGAGGGATGGAGAGAGAGAGGGATGGAGAGAGAGAGGGATGGAGAGAGAGAGAGACAGAGAGAGAGAGAGAGAGACAGAGAGAGAGAGATGGATGGAGAGAGAGGGATGGAGAGAGAGAGAGAGATGGATGGAGAGAGAGGGATGGAGAGAGAGAGGGATGGAGAGAGGGATGGATGGAGAGAGAGAGAGGGATGGAGAGAGAGAGGGATGGAGAGAGAGGGAGATGGAGAGAGGGATGGATGGAGAGAGGGATGGATGGATGGAGAGAGAGAGAGGGAAGAGAGAGAGGGGATGGAGAGAGAGATGGAGGAGAGATGGAGAGAGGGATAGATGGAGAGAGAGGGAAGGAGGGATGGAGAGAGAGAGAGGGATGGAGAGAGAGAGGGATGGAGAGAGAGAGAGAGATGGATGGAGAGAGAGAGGGATGGAGAGAGAGAGGGATGGAGAGAGAGAGAGAGATGGAGAGAGAGAGGGATGGAGAGAGAGAGAGAGATGGATGGAGAGAGAGGGATGGAGAGAGAGAGGGATGGAGAGAGAGAGGGATGGAGAGAGAGAGAGAGATGGATGGAGAGAGAGGGATGGAGAGAGAGAGGGATGGAGAGAGAGAGGGATGGAGAGAGAGAGAGAGAGAGAGAGAGAGAGAGAGAGAGAGAGAGAGAGAGAGAGAGATGGATGGAGAGAGAGGGATGAGAGAGAGGGATGGAGAGAGAGAGGGATGGAGAGAGAGAGGGATGGAGAGAGAGAGGGATGGAGAGAGAGAGGGATGGAGAGAGAGAGAGAGACAGAGAGAGAGAGACAGAGAGAGAGAGAGAGAGAGAGAGAGAGAGATGGAGAGAGAGAGGGATGGAGAGAGAGAGGGATGGAGAAAGAGATGGAGGGATGGAGAGAGGGATGGAGAGAGAGAGAGAGAGAGAGAGAGAGGAGAGACAGAGAGAGAGAGGGATGGAGAGAGAGGGATGGAGAAAGAGATGGAGGGATGGAGAGAGAGGGATGGAGAGATGGATGAGAGAGAGATGGATGGATGGAGAGGAGAGAGAGAGAGGGATGGAGAAAGAGATGGAGGGATGGAGAGGAGAGAGAGAGAGAGAGAGAGAGAGAGAGAGAGAGAGAGAGAGAGAGAGAGAGAGAGAGAGAGAGAGAGAGAGAGGGAGAGAGAGCGATACCTCGGCCTAAACATCAACACCACAGGTAACTTCCACAAAGCTGTGAACGATCTGAGAGACAAGGCAAGAAGGGCCTTCTATGCCATCAACAGGAACAACCCAATTAGGATCTGGCTAAAAACACATCAATCAGTTATAAAGCCCTTTATGGTTGTGAGGTCTGGGGTCCGCTCACCAACCAAGAATTCACAAAATGGGACAAACACCAAATTGAGAGACTGCATGCAGAATTATGCAAAAACATATTCTGTGTACAACGTAAAACACCAAATAATGCATGCAGAGGAGAATTAGGCATATTCCCGCTAATTAACTAAATCCAGAAGAGAGCAATTAAATTCTACAACCACCTAAAAATGTTTAAACCTTCCATAACAGAGTCCTCACCTACAGAGAGATGAACCTGGAGAAGAGTCCCCTAAGCAAACTGGTCCTGGGGCTCTGTTCACAAACACAAACAGACCCCACAGAGCCCCAGGACAGCAACACAATTAGACCCAACCAAATCATGAGAAAACAAAAAGAGAATTACTTGACACATTGGAAAGAATTAACAAAAAAACAGAGCAAACTAGAATGCTATTTGGCCCTAAACAGAGAGTACACAGTGGCAGAATACCTGACCACTGTGACTGACCCAAACTTAAGGAAAGCTTTGACTATGTACAGACTCAGTGAGCATGGCCTTGCTATTGAGAAAGTCCGCCAAAGGCAGACCTGGCTCTCAAGAGAAGACAGGCTATGTGCACACTGCCCACAAAATGAGGTGGAAACTGAGCTGCACTTCCTAACCTCCTGCCAAATGTATGACCATATTAGAGATAAATATTTCCCTCAGATTACACAGACCCACAAAGAATTCGAAAACAAATCCAACATTGATAAACTCCCATATCTGTTAGGCGAAATACCACAATGTGCCATCACAGCAGCAAGATTTGTGGCCCGTTGCCATGAGAAAAGGGCAACCAGTGGAGCACAAACAACATTGTAAATACAACCAATACTTATGTTTATTTATCTTCCTCACGATTCGTACTACAACTATTTACTCATTGCTAAAACACTGTACATAGCTGATAATATAACACTTGAAATGTTTATTTTCGAAAACTTTTTGAGTGTTATAGATGTTCATATAGCTGGGCGTGCATCAGGGGGTTATAATGTGTTATAAAGGGTTGTACCATAGCTAAGTACAAGTCAAGGGTTTATAAATGTGTTAAAAAGCTTTGTGCCGTATCTTTTTGAAAACCTTTTTCAGTGCATTGATGACTGTTAATTTCTGATGCTTTTCTGTTGATGTTGTTTTGTGGCTTCTCACTTTAGTTTATTATCTACTTGTTTTAGCAATGCAAACATGTTTCCCAACACGCCAATAAAACCCCTTGAACTGAGACAGAGACAAAGAGACAGACAGGTTCTTACAGGCAGCGATGTGAGTTGGTTCCTGCTGAGGTTGAGTGTCTCTAGCTGAGTCCATTGGTCGATACAGAGGGAGAGCTCTGAGATCTGATTGGAGGAGAGGTTTAGGCGCTTCAGACTGCTCAGGGTGTAGAGGCATTCTGGGACACGACTCAGGTCGTTAAAGGACAGGTCCACGTCTGAGGAGAGACGTCACGGGTTGAAGGAAATTCATTTCCTGAGTTTAGTCTTGGCTTGTGTGTATTACCTGCCAGGTGTGTGTGTGTTTGTGTGTGTGTACCTGCCATGTGTGTGTGTGTGTGTTCCCTGCCAGGTGTGTGTGTTACCTGCCAGGTGTGTGTTTTACCACCTGCTACATGTGTGTGTTTGTGTGTGTGTTACCTGCCAGGTGTGTGTGTTCCCTGCCAGGTGTGTGTTTGTGTGTGTTACCTGCCAGGTGTGTGTGTGTGTGTGTGTGTGTTTCTGCCAGGTGTATGTTTGTGTGTGGGTTACCTGCCAGGTGTGTGTGTTACCTGCCAGGTGTGTGTTTGTGTGTGTTACCTGCCAGGTGTGTGTGTTACCTGCCAGGTGTGTGTTTGTGTGTGTGTTACCTGCCAGGTGTGTGTTTGTGTGTGTGTTACCTGCCAGGTGTGTGTTTGTGTGTGTGTTACCTGCCAGGTGTGTGTTTGTGTGTGTGTTACCTGCCAGGTGTGTGTGTTACCTGCCAGGTGTGTGTTACCTGCCAGGTGTGTGTGTTACCTGCCAGGTGTGTGTTTGTGTGTGTGTGTTACCTGCCAGGTGTGTGTTTGTGTGTGTGTGTTACCTGCCAGGTGTGTGTTTGTGTGTGTGTGTTCCCTGCCAGGTGTGTGTGTTACCTGCCAGGTGTGTGTGTTACCTGCCAGGTGTGTGTGTTCCCTGCCAGGTGTGTGTGTTCCCTGCCAGGTGTGTGTGTTCCCTGCCAGGTGTGTGTGTTCCCTGCCAGGTGTGTGTGTTACCTGCCAGGTGTGTGTGTTACCTGCCAGGTGTGTGTGTTCCTGCCAGGTGTGTGTTTACCTGCCAGGTGTGTGTGTTACCTGCCAGGTGTGTGTGTTACCTGCCAGGTGTGTGTGTTACCTGCCAGGTGTGTGTGTTCCCTGCCAGGTGTGTGTGTTACCTGCCAGGTGTGTGTGTTACCTGCCAGGTGTGTGTGTTACCTGCCAGGTGTGTGTGTTACCTGCCAGGTGTGTGTGTTCCCTGCCAGGTGTGTGTTCCCTGCCAGGTGTGTGTGCTACCTGCCAGGTGTGTGTGTTCCCTGCCAGGTGTGTGTGTTCCCTGCCAGGTGTGTGTGTTCCCTGCCAGGTGTGTGTGTTCCCTGCCAGGTGTGTGTGTTACCTGCCAGGTGTGTGTGTTACCTGCCAGGTGTGTGTGTTACCTGCCAGGTGTGTGTGTTACCTGCCAGGTGTGTGTGTTCCCTGCCAGGTGTGTGTGTTACCTGCCAGGTGTGTGTGTTACCTGCCAGGTGTGTGTGTTACCTGCCAGGTGTGCCAGTCCCTCCAGACTGGTAGGCATGTTGCTCTGTGTTCTCTGGGAGCTCCTCAGGTGGAGAGTCTGGAGGGCTACCATGGCTGGCAGCTGCCTGCTCACACACAGGACCACTTAGACAGCTCCTTAAGGCTTATTAAGGACTTAGACAGCTCCTTAAGGCTTATTAAGGACTTAGAAAGCTTCTTAAGGCTTATTAAGGACTTAGAAAGCTTCAAACTCTAGCTGTTCATGCATCAGGGGGTTAGAATGTGTATTAAGGAGTTATAAAGCTTCGTACTATAGCTGATCATGCATCAGGGGGTTATAATGTGTATTAAGGTGTTAAAGCTTCAAACTGTAGCTGTTCATGCATCAGGGGGTTATAATGTGTATTAAGGAGTTATAAAGCTTCGTACTATAGCTGATCATGCATCAGGGGGTTATAATGTGTATTAAGGTGTTAAAGCTTCAAACTGTAGCTGTTCATGCATCAGGGGGTTATAATGTGTATTAAGGTGTTAAAGCTTCAAACTGTAGCTGTTCATGCATCAGGGGGTTATAATGTGTATTAAGGAGTTATAAAGCTTCGTACTATAGCTGATCATGCATCAGGGGGTTATAATGTGTATTAAGGTGTTAAAGCTTCAAACTGTAGCTGTTCATGCATCAGGGGGTTATAATGTGTATTAAGGTGTTAAAGCTTCAAACTGTAGCTGTTCATGCATCAGGGGGTTATAATGTGTATTAAGGTGTTATAAAGCTTCGTACTATAGCTGATCATGCATCAGGGGGTTATAATGTGTATTAAGGTGTTAAAGCTTCAAACTGTAGCTGTTCATGCATCAGGGGGTTATAATGTGTATTAAGGACTTATAAAGCCTGGTATCGTAGCTGGTCTTGCGTCAGGGGGTTATAATGTGTATTAAGGTGTTATAAAGCTTCATATCATAGCTGGGCGTGCATCAGGGGGTTATGTGTATTAAGGTGTTATAAAGCTTCATATCATAGCTGGGCGTGCATCAGGGGGTTATAATGTGTATTAAGGTGTTATAAAGCTTCATATCATAGCTGGGCGTGCATCAGGGGGTTATAATGTGTATTAAGGTGTTATAAAGCTTCATATAGCTGGGCATGCATAAGAAGGTTATAATGTGTATTAAGGTGTTATAAAGCTTGGTACCGTAGCTGGGCGTGCATCAGGGGGTTATATTGTGTATTAAGGTGTTATAAAGCTTCATATCATAGCTGGGCGTGCATCAGGGGGTTATAATGTGTATTAAGGTGTTATAAAGCTTGGTACCGTAGCTGGGCGTGCATCAGGGGGTTATAATGTGTATTAAGGTGTTATAAAGCTTCATATCATAGCTGGGCGTGCATCAGGGGGTTATAATGTGTATTAAGGTGTTATAAAGCTTGGTACCGTAGCTGGGCGTGCATCAGGGGATTGTTGTTCAGGATGAGGGTCTGGAGGTGAACGAGACGTCTCATCTGAGGGGGGAGGCTGTCCAGCTTGTTGTCACTCAGGTCCAGGTACAGCAGGTCAGTCAGGTTGATGAACAACTGGTTGGGAATGGCATCGATGCTGAGAGGAGAGGAGGACAGGGTCAGTATTAGGTTATAAGGCAGGTTGATGATCAACTGGTTGGGAATGGCATCGATGCTGAGAGGAGAGGAGGACAGGGTCAGTATTAGGTTATAAGGCAGGTTGATGATCAACTGGTTGGGAATGGCATCGATGCTGAGAGGAGAGGGTCAGTATTAGGTTATAAGGCAGGTTGATGAACAACTGGTTGGGAATGGCATCGATGCTGAGAGGAGAGGACTGGGTCAGGATAATCTACTATATATATATATCCTGTTATAGCTTAGGCCTGTATGCCACCTGTTATTAGAGGTTATAAGGCCTGTATGCCACCTGTTATTAGAGGTTAAAAGGCCTGTATGCCACCTGTTATTAGAGGTTAAAAGGCCTGTATGCCACCTGTTATTAGAGGTTATAAGGCCTGTATGCCACCTGTTATTAGAGGTTATAAGGCCTGTATGCCACCTGTTATTAGAGGTTATAAGGCCTGTATGCCACCTGTTATTAGAGGTTATAAGGCCTGTATGTCACCTGTTATTAGAGGTTATAAGGCCTGTATGCCACCTGTTATTAGAGGTTATAAGGCCTGTATGCCACCTGTTATTAGAGGT